>NC_057398.1:62656028-62956028 GCF_019320065.1 Cervus canadensis | reverse complement strand
AAGTTGCTGTTCCTTGTTCGGTTGCTCAGTCATGTCCAACTCTTTGCAACCCCATGGACTACAGCATGTGAGGCTTCCCTGTCCATCACCAACTCCCAAAACTTGCTCAAACTCATGTCCATAGCGTTGGTGATGCCATCCAATTGTCTCATCTTCTTCTTCCACTTCCATCTTCTGTCTACTTCTTCTCCTGCCTTCAATCTTTCCCAGCATCATGGTCTTTTCTAATGAGCCAGCTCTTTCTATCAGGTAGCCAAAGTATTGGACTTTCAGCTTCAGTATCAGTCCTTCCAATGAATATTCAGGGTTATCTCCTTTTGGGTTGGCTAATTGGATCTCCTTGCAGTCCAAGGGACTCTCAAGAGTCTTCCCCAACACCACGGTTCAAAAGCATCAATTCTTCAGTGCTCAGCCCTCTTTATTGTCCAACTCTCACATCCATACATGACTACTGGAAAAACCATAGCTTTGATTAGATGGACCTTTGTCAGCAAAATAATGTCTCTTCCTTTTAATATGCTGTCTAGGTTGGAGAGGGTGTGGAGAAAAGGGAACCCTCTTACACTGTTAGTGAAAATATAAATTATTATAGCCCCTGTGGTAACAATATAGAAGTACCTTGAAAAACAAAAATAGAATTACCATATGATCCAGCAATCCTATCAGGGCATTTATCTGGAGAAACTCTAATTTCAAAACATACATGTACCCCAGTAGTTCATTTCAGGCTATTTACAATAGCCAAGACATGCTCAGTTCAGTTCAGTTCAGTGTTCAGTCGTGTCCCACTCTTTGCGACCCCACGGACTGCAGCATGCCAGGCTTCCCTATCTTTCACTGTCTCCCGGAGTTTGCTCAAGCTCATGTCCATTGAATTGGTGATGCCATCCAAACATCTCATCCTGTGTCGTCCCCTTCTCCTCCTGCCTTCAATCTTTCCCAGCATCTGGGTCTTTTTTAAGGAGTCAGTTCTTCACATCAGGTGGCCAAAGTATTGGAGCTTCAGCTTCAGTGTTAGTCCTTTCAATGAATATTCAGGGCTAGTTTCTTTTAGGATTGACTGGTTTGATCTCCCTGCTGTTCAAGGTACTCTCAAGACTCTTCTACAGTGCCACAGTTCAAAGGCATTAATTCTTCGGGATGCAGCCTTTTTCATTGTCCAGGTTTCACATCTGTACTTGACTACTGGAAAAACCTTAGCTTTGACTATACGGACCTTTGTTGGATAAGTCATATCTTTGCATTGTAATATGGTATCTAGGTTGATCATAGCTTTCTTCCAAGGAGCAAGTGTCTTTTGATTTCATGGCTGCAGTCACCATCTGCAGTAATTTTGGAGACCAAGAAAATAAAGTCTCTCACTGTTTCCATCATTTCCCCATCTATTTGCCATGAAGTGATGGGACTGGATACTGTGATCTTAGTTTTTTGAATTTTGAATTTTAAGCCAACTTTTACACTCTCCTTTTTTACTTTTATCAAGAGGCTCTTTAGTTTCTCTTCATACTCCTATGTGTACTATTGTGTCATGATTAAATTCATGGAATCAAAAATTTCCAG
The DNA here is from genome assembly GCF_019320065.1 of Cervus canadensis. Classification (NCBI taxonomy): domain Eukaryota; kingdom Metazoa; phylum Chordata; class Mammalia; order Artiodactyla; family Cervidae; genus Cervus; species Cervus canadensis. The sequence continues at coordinate 62,954,468 of NC_057398.1, read as the reverse complement.
AATAATAAAGTATCATATTTTTTCATATTCAGAACTTTCATATGCTTGATAATAGTTTTGTAGTTTGCATTATGGATATTTATTTCCCCTGTGCCATGTCTTCATGGCTTTTGAGAAGTAATCCTAATTTTTGGAGGGCAAAAGCAGAAACTATTTTTACTTTTTTTTTTGTTTTTAATCAAAGTAATGTCTTATAAGTTTTGTTTTTGTTCAGTTGCTAAGTCATGTCCAACTCTTTGTGACCCCATGGACTGTAGCACACCACACTCCCTAGTCCTTCATTATCTCCTGGAGTTTGCTTAAACTCTTGTTCATTGAGTTGATAATGCTGTCTAACTACCTCATCCTCTGCCACCCCATTCTCCTTTTGCTTTCAGTCTTTTTCAGCATTGGGATCTTTTTCAATGAGTCGGCTGTTTGCATCAGGTGGCCAAAATATTGGAGCTTCAGATTCAGGATCAGTCCTCCTTATAGACAGTGGCATGTTGTCTGACTCTTTTTGACCCCATGAACTGCAACATGCCAGGCCACCCTATCTCTCACCATATCCTGGAGTTCACCCAAGTTCATGTCCATTGAATTGGTGATGCCATCCAACAATCTCATTTTCCGCCACCCTCTTCTTTTGCCTTCAATCTTTCCCAGCATCAGTCTTTTTCAGTGAGTTCTCTCTTTGCATATTGGAGCTTCAGCTTCAGCATCAATCCTTCCAATAAGTATTCAGGATTGATTTGCATTTGGTCCTATCATGTCAATGCAAATAGATGGGGAAACAATGGAAATAGTGAGAAACTTTATTTTCTTGGGCTCCAAAATCACTGCGGATTGTGACTGCAGCCATGAAATCAAAAGACACTTACTCATTAGAAGAAAAGCTATGACAAACATAGACAGAGTCTTAAAAAGCAGAGACATTACTTTGCCTACAAAGGTCCATATATTCAAAGCTATATTTTTTCCAGTAGTCAAGTATGGATGTGAAATCTGGACAGATAAAAAGGCTGAGTCCCAAAAAATTGATGCCTTTGAACTGTGGTGCTGTAGAAGACTCTCGAGAGTCCCTTGGACAGCAAGGAGATCAAACCAGTCAATCCTAAAATAAATTAACCCTGAATATTCATTGAAGGACTGATGGCTGAAGTTGGGAAGTTCCAATACTTTGGCCATCTGATGTGAAGAGCTGACTCATTGGAAAAGACTCTGATGCTGGGAAGGATTGAAGGCAGGAGGAGAGGGGGATGATAGAGAATGAGATGTTTGGATGGTATCACTGACTCAGTGGATGTAGGTTTGAGCAAACTCCAGGAGACAGTGAAGGACAGGGAAGCGTGGTATGCTGAAGTCCATGGGGTCGCAAGAGTTGGGCACAACTGAGTGACTGAACAGCTCACATCTGTTCATGACTACTAGAAAGACCATAGCTTTGACAATAAGGACTTTTGTTAGCAAAGTGATGTCTTTGCTTTTTAATATGCTATCTAGGTTTGTCTGGGCTTCCCTGGTAGCTCAGCTGGTAAAGAATCCACCTGCAATGCAAGAGACCTCAGTTCCATTCCTGGTTCAGGAAGATCCCCTGGAGGCGGGCATAGCAACCCGCTACAGTATTATTGCCTGGAGAATCCCCATGGACAGAGGTGCCTGGTGAGCTACAGTCCATGGGGTCACAAAGAGTCAGACACAACTGAGCAACAAAGCACCGCACATCACAGCGCTAGGTTTGTCAAAGTCTTCCTTCTAAAAAGCAAGAATCTTCTCATTTCATGGCTGCAGTCATCATCCATAGTGACTTTGTCTTCCCATAAGCCAGAAAGGAAATGCTAATAATTCATGGAGTACTGCATGAAATGCTTAGAAATGTCATGCCTCACTGGTGGGGCATACCAAAGGGTATAGAGGCTACCAAATGGCAAATCTGTAAAAATAAATTTAAGCTTAGTTGTTTAGATTAAATATTAATTATATAAATTAGGAAAGAAAAGTAACACTTCAATGTTTAGCATATTTTAGCATCTGTTTCATTCTACTCTTCTCTTTTCAGCTCTGTCCTATTTGTAAGTCTTGTTTACTGTGTCAGAGACTATATTCTTTGAGGTCATTATATTTTATTTGTTTTCTGCTCTCTCATATCTCAATTGTCTTAACTACCTGCACTCAAAATACATCTTGTGTTTATCTTTCTTGTGACAAATTGTTTATATATATATATATAATATCTATATAATATATACATTCTATGTTATAACTGAGTGCTGACTAAATTATTATCTCTTCCACATACAAAGAATATATGAAGTGGAAAAGCCTGACGAAATTATTGTGTTGTTTTTTTTTTAATTTTTGGTTATTTGACTCAAAGAACCAAATTGAGTTTATTGAGATGAAGACTACAGTGTGTGCCATAAAAAATACACTAGATAAGATTAAATGCCTATTTAATAAAATTTTAAATCTTCGCATAGAACTGCTTCTATCCAGGGTAAATTAACAAGGAATGGATTTATCTCTTACCTGACAATCACAAGCAATGAGAAAAGACAAACATAATAGTTTGTAAGGCATTGAACAACAGGCAACGAAGGTTAATGACTATGAGAAACGGATACTACTGTGATGAGAGGTGTGACTGTCTGCAGCTTACTGTCTTGAAAGAGTTTACAGGACGTAATTCAGGGAGAGAAAATCCAGATAGAAACCAAAACATTTTTCAAACTGAGGACTGAGCTCAGAGTTTAAAGAGACTCAAGTTATAACAGTTGTTGGTTGGTGTTGTTCAGTCACTAAGCCATGTCCGACTATATGCCACCCCAAATGGTCTGCAGCTTGCCATGTCTGCCACAGGCTCTTCTGTCCTCTACTATCTCCCGGAGGAGAAAGCTACACAGAGAGAAAACCCCAGGGACTGTAGGAGTTTGCTTTCAAATACTTAGCAGAATGTTGTTGACTGCAAACTTACGAGGAAATTACCTGACATCAGGGAAGAAAATTACACTGTAAAATTGGAAAAGAGTATTCGACACTCACTTAGGAGCCAAAAGGGCTTCCCTGATGGCTCAATTGGTAACAAATCCTCCTGCAATGCAGGAGACCCTGGTTTGATTCCTGGGTCTGGAAGATCCACTGGAGAAGGGATAGGCTGCCCACTCCAGTATTCTCAGTCTTCCCTTATGGCTCATCCGGTAAAGAATCTGCCTGTAATGTGGGGGACTTGGGTTCAGTTCCTGGGTTGGGAAGAGCCCCTGGATGAGCTTATGGCAACCCCACTCCAGTATTCTGGCCTGGAGAAGTACACAGATGGTATAGTCCATGGGATCACAAAGAGTCGTAGAGGGCTGAGTCACTTTCACTTTCACTTTCACTTTTCAGGATACAGAAAAGTGGTCCCATAAGCCAGAAGGGAAATGCTTACAATTCATGGAGCACTGCATGAAATGCTTAGAAATGGCATGCCTCAGTGGTGGGGAATAAATAACTCAATTGCCTAAATTGAATTCTTCTCTAGACTCACCTCAAAAATTAATAAAAAAATAAGACCAAAATGAATCATATTCTTTCTGAGAATTGCATCCAGAACAAAGCTCAAGAATGCTCTGTTTGGAATACAGGAAAGAAAAAAAAGAAGTCTAACATCCAGTACAGTAAGATTCACAATGATAAATACTAGTAATGTTTACCAGTCAATGAACAGGCCAAAAAATAATAACAAAGAAAAAGTGTAATGAAGAGAATATTCAGTCAACTCAAACTGACTCAGAATAAGCACAAACATTAAACTTATCAGACCAGAACACTTAAATGGGTATTATAACTGCATTCCATATTTTCTAAAGTACAGGCATGAAGATAGAAAAAAAAACCAAATTGAACTTATTAAGATTAATACTATAATGTGTGATGTAAAAAATACACTGGATTAAATTAAATGCCTGTTACATGGCACAGGAAAAGACTGGTGAAATCTAGACATAGATATATAAACAATTTGAAATGAAAAACAGAAAGAACAAAATGCAAAAAAAAAACAATTAATAGTGAGCTGTGGGACTTGGTGCAGCCATAAATATGTGTAATGAGAGTCCTCAGAGGAGACTGGGAGTGGAAGGAATTATTAGATACGTATTGCTATATAGTAATATTATCATTGCTTTAGAGACTTAGAAAAAGCACATTCTACTGTCTTATTTTTTATTTTTTTGAAAGATTAGCAAGGCTTAGCTAATTCTCAAAGCAAGGTGTCCACAGAATTGCATGGAAGGGTTTTGGGAAGGGTCTTTTTCCAAGGTTCCATGATTGTTAATATCAATAATGTCCTTGTCAGTGTGAAGGTCCCTTCTTATTGGCTGTTGGTGAGAGCTGGTTCTCAACTATTTGCCAAGTGATCTCCTCCATATGGCAGTTCACAACTTGTTAATTTGTTTTTTAAGGTTTAGCAAGGAAGAGAGTCATAATATAACATCACAATCTTATATAATGGACTTGCGGACATGTAATCACATAATAACATGCATTACATAACTTCACCATATTCTAGGTTTAGAAACAAGTCATGTGAAAGGTGAAAGTGAAGTCACTGACTCCTGTCTGACTCTTTGTAACTCCATGGACTGTAGCCCACCAGGTCCTCCATCCATGGGATTCTCCAGGCAAGAGTACTGGAGTGGGTTGTCATTTCCTTCTCCAGGGGATCTTCTTGACCCAGAGATCAAACCTGGGTCTTCCACACTGTAGCCAAGTGCTTTACCATCTGAGCCACCAGGGGAGAAACAAGTCATAGGTCCTATCTAAATTTAGTGGAAGAAGATTACAGAAGATTGTGCATACTGTAAGGAAGGGGTTGGGAGTGGACCTTAGAATCTATTGCCAAAGACTCAGTGAAAAATATTTGAAGGGTTAATGACCAATTTCCAAATTAATTAGGATATTGAAAACCCACAGATCTTAGCAACTCAAAAGATGCCAAACATGAGAAAGGTCAAGAAAATTACACCTAGCTAGGCATTTCATTTGGGCTCCAAAATCACTGTAGGTGGTGACTGCAGCCGTGAAATTAAAAGATGCTTATTCCTTGGAAAGAATGTTCTGACAAACCTAGACAGCATATTAAAAAGCAGAGACATTAACGTTTGCAATGTTTGTCAACAACGATCCGTCTAGTCAAGGCTACGGTTTTTCCAGTAGTCAGGTATGGATGTGTGAGTTGGACTATAAAGAAAGGTGAGCACCAAATAATTGATGCTTTTGAACTGTGGTGTTGGAGAAGATTCTTGAGAGTCCCTTGGACTGCAAGGAGATCCCACCAGTCCATCCTAAAAGAGATCAGTCTTGAGTGTTCATTGGAAGGACTCATGTTGAAGCTGAAACTCCAATACTTTGGCCACCTGATGTGAAGAGCTGACTCATTTGAAAAGACCCTGATGGCTAGGAAAGATTGAAGGCAGAAGGAGAAGGGGACGACAGAGGATGAGATGGTTGGATAGCATCATCAACTCAATGGACATGAGTTTGGGTAAATCCTGGGAGTTGGTGGTAATGGACAGGGAAGCCTGGCATGCTGCGGTCCATGGGGTTGCAAAAAGTCAAACACGACTGAGCGACTGAACTGAACTGAACTGAGGCATTTCATAATCAGCTTCCCTGGTGGCTCAGATGGGAAGGAATCTGCCTGCAATGCGGGAGACCTGAGTTCGATCCCTGCCTTGGGAAGATCCCCTGGAGAAAGGAACAGCTACCCATTCCAGTATTCTGGCCTGGATAATTCCATGGGAAGAAGAGCTGGCAGGCTACAGTTCATGGGATCACAAAGAGTTGGGCATAACTGAGTGACTTTCACTCTCACTTTTCATTTCAAAATCAAGTTGCTCAAATTTGTGACCCCATGGACTGTAGTCCACCAGGCTCCTCTGTCCGTGGAATTCTCCAGGCAAGAATACTGAAGTGGATTGCCATTTCCTTCTCCAGGGGATCTTCCTGACCCAGGGATTGAATCTGGATGTCCTGCATTGCAGGCCAATTCTTTACCATCTGAGCTATAGGGAAGTCCACAAATTGCTCAAAACCACTATTAAAAAGAGTATCTTAGTTTCCATTAGTTATCAGAGGATTCCCAACCAGAATAAATGGTAATTTTGCTAAGATATAAGGTTGACCAAGACTGTAAATGCTTATATATAAATTCATGAGGTACAGAGGGTCAGGGGAAGGAAAGGACACATTAGGTGCAGAAGAATAGAGCTAAGGGTGATAGCAGATTTCTTGAAAACAATGCAAGTAAGAAAATAGTGGAGATGAGAACTTTAAAATACTAAAAATTTCTGTCAATATAAAGCTTATTTTCTAATAAAAATGTTTCAGAAGTGGAAAATATATTTACAAATGTATAAAATCTGCAAAAATCTCAGTGGCAAACCTGAATGAAAGAAATGATGTAAGAAATTTTTCAGGCAAGAAGGTCGCTAATGTCAGTCATTAGATACATAAATGTGTACTTACATAAATGAATGAAGAAAGGTGAAAAGTGAAAATGGTGCCAACACTGGTAATTATCTTTTATTATTGTTGTTGTTATGTCTCTTTAAAAGAGAAGCATTTCTTTAAACAATACCACAATCAATGTATTATGAGGTTTATAGCATATATATATAAATAAGCAGTAGGCCCACAATAGCATAAAGATTAGGAAGTGTACTGGATGTAGCTGACCCTTGAACAACATGGGTTTGAACTACAAGTGTCTACTTACAAGCAGATCTTTTTTCAATAGTAAATACTGCAGTACTACATGACCCATGATTAGTTGAATCCGTGGGTACAGAATTAACTGTATAGAGGAATCATAGAGACAGATGGCCAATTATGAGTTACACTCATTTTCTACCATATGGAGGTTGGTAACCCTAACTGCCTCTTGTTCAAGGGTCAAGTGTATAAAATTTAAAGTTCTTATATTGTCAGTGAAATTCTATAATATAATTTAAAGGTAATTTGATAAGTGTGTATGCTATGAACCTTAAAACAACCACTAAAATAACAAAACATTATAGTTAACAGGACAGAAAGGTAATATAATAGAATTATTTTAAAATTAATTCAAAGGAAGTTAAAAATAAGAAAAAGGGAAGAAAGGACAGAATGGGAAATAGAGAATAAATATTAAGTAAATAGACTTAAACCTGATAATATTAATAGTGTAAACATTCTATTAAAATACACATCAGTGTCACACTGAATTTTTTAAGAAAGCAAAATTTGACTATACATTGTCTACAGGAGAATCATTTGAAATTTGAAAGTGAGTTAAAAGTAAAAGGATGAGAGTAAATATGTGACTTTAACACTGGAGTGGCTATCTTAATATAAGAAAAATATGTTTCAGAGACGAATCTTACCAGTGGTTGTTCAGTCACTCAGTCGTGTCCAACTCTGTGACCGTAGACTATAGTACATCAGGCTTCCCTCTCCTTCAGCATCTCCCAGAGTTTGCTCAATCTCATGCCCATTGAGTCAATGATGCCATCCAACCATCTCATCCTCTGTTTTCCCCTTCTCCTCCTGCCTTCACTCTTTCCCAGCATCAGGGTCTTTTCCAAAAACTCAGCTCTTCACATCAGGTGGCCAAAATATTGGAGTTTCAGCTTCAGCATCAGTCCTTCCAATGAATACTGCAGCGAAGTCGCTTCAGTCGTGTCTGACTCTGTGTGACCCCATAGACGGCAGCCCACCAGGCTCCCCTGTCCCTGGGATTCTCCAGGCAAGAACACTTGAGTGGGTTGCCATTTCCTTCTCCAATGCATGAAAGTGAAGGTGAAGTCGTCCAGTCGTGTCTGACTCTCAGCGACCCCACAGACTGCAGCCTACCAGGCTCCTCCGTCCATGGGATTTTCCAGGCAAGAGTACTGGAGTGGGATGCCATTGCCTTCTCTGTTCCAATGAATACTCAGGGTTAATTTCTTTTAGGATTGACTGGTTTGATCTCCTTGCAGTCTAAGGGACTCTCAAGAGTCTTCTCCAATACCACAGTTTGAAAGCATCAGTACTTCAGGGCTCAGCCTTCTTTATGTACACTCTATACATGACTACTAGAAAAATCATAGGGAAAGGCTACCCACTCCAGTATTTTGGCCTGGAGAATTCCACAAATTCTATAGTCTTGGGCTTCCCTGGTGGCTCAGACGGTAAAGCGTCTGCCTGCAATGTGGGAGACCTGGGTTCGATCCCTGGGTCAGGAAGATCCCCTGGCGAAGGAAATGGCAACCCATTCCAGTATTCTTGCCTGGAAAATCCCATGGATGTTGGAGCCTAGTAGAGTACAGTCCATGGGGTCTCAAAGAGTCGGACACGACTTGAACAACTTCACTATAGTCCATGGGGTCGCAGAGTCAGACACGACTGAGCGACTTTCACTTTCAAGTTCAAGGCATACAATGCGAAAAAGAGCTAGGAAAGATGCCCGCTGAAGCCTTTCAGGCTTTCACCAAGTACCAGGCACTGACCTCTCAAGTGTGGATGGAGAAAGGAGGAAGGTGAATTCCCAGTGTGCAAAGTCAGGACAAGACTGTAAAGCAAAGAATTCTGCAGGCTCCCAAGAGATCAGCAGCCGCGCCTTCAAGCTGGAAGAAATTCCCGTTGAATCAGAAGTTGGCAGTGGGTTGTGAAGAGTGTGTTAATTTCCTGAATCTCACTCTTGGCCAGATCCTGAGTCCTTCTGAAAGGAAAGTGTTGATGCTGTCTTCCAACTAAGCCAGAAGTCACTAAGTCAAGTCAAATTTTGAAAGCTTTGGTCAACCTCAATTCCAGATTAGACTATTCAGCCTAATAGAATAGAAACCTAATACAGGAAGAAGTATGCTTGTTTCAGAGGAAATATTATTTACATAGAGTCTTCTTTTTGCTGTTTTTTTTTCTTTTTTTTCATACACGATGTTTGACAATAGCAATAATATATGAAAAAGCAAGAGAATGTGGACTCAAAGGGCACGGCAGGCAGTAGTCAAGGAAAGCAGACTAAGAAATGAATAATTATTCTATTGTCAAACATTTCACACTGTATGCCTTGAACTTGGCGAAAGCCAAAAATGCATCAGAGGGTTTCTCCCAAAGCCTTGTACTTGAGGAAAGCACAGTGGCTCCCCTCAGCTCTGCTGTTTTGCACCTAACTTCTCAGGTGCTAAATTAACGTGGTCAGTGACGGCTAATGGCAGCAATTGACTGGGAGGGTGTATACTCACTTTGGAACTTCCTTGTATTTTAATCCATCATACTGGCACTGACAAAGATACTAAACATTCAATTCTAGTTTCCCTTTATTTTATCAATGGCAGATTTATCCTCTTCCCTCTCTGCCAGAGATTAGAGCAGCCTAACGTTCTTTTCTCTCAGAAAAAGCAAATTATTTTCTGTATTTAAATATATTTACAGCATCCCCTGTACTCTTATAGTTAAATAGAAAAACTTTGAGTTTGTCTGGCTTTCATTGTTAGGGTGAGAATGATGGTTTCTTATGATTTTCTGCATCCTAACTAGAGTTGGAAGCCCTTACTTTTAGCCTCTGCTATTTTGTTTCTATTTCTCTGTATCCCTTGATGATTATGGAAATTTTCTCAAAACACTAGATTGGATCACATCATTTTTTCTCATATGAGGTCAAAGAAACTTCTTGGAAATTATTAAGACACTTTAGGTTTTTACTTTATACTCCATAACATTTCTAGCATTATTCCTTTTGAAGCTCATGAGCTCTAACATCATTCCCTCCCCACCCTCCCCCCTCTGCAACCTTAAAGACTTTAGAACCAATTAAGATGTACTCATAGAAGTCATCAAAACTGGATTTAAAATATAAGCTCTATTTCTAGGCATTTTGGAAAACTGCAGACATGACATGCTTTTGAGCAGTTCACTCCCAGTTAAATACTTAGCATTCTCCCTGGGGCAGAACCACTCCTATAACCTTAACCTATGAAAACAGGAATATAGCTCCTCTGATGGATCTGTCCAAGTGGTATTTCAGAAGGAGCAAAGTAGAGAATGCATAATCCCATCCTTCAATATCACTAATCAGGTATTCTTTTATTTTTGATGAAAGCTATTGAATGTGGGAAGAAGTTGGGTTAAGAGAGGGCATGAGAGGTATCCTAGTGAAATTCCTGCCAGTGAAACATTAGGCAAAATAAAATGCACTTTCTCTTTTAGTAATATCCAGAGCATCTTTCTTAGTGTGAAAATAAAACCAGTTTCTCAGGATGTTTACAGTAACACTGTATTTATTGGGACCACTGTGCTGCTGCTGCTTCTTGGTTCATCCCTAAGTCACATCTGACTCTTTTGAGACCCCATCAGGAAGTCTGTTTTATTGCCTGGGATATTACCTCCTCCATGAAAAACAATTAGATGACACTCTTTAAAACATAATACATGTTGATCACAATCGTCCTGCTTTTATCCAGGAAAACAAGGCTCTTTTGATTTTTGTTTTGTTTCAATGTAGTTGCTGATATTAGATCACTAAATTTATGCAAATCTTTGTTATTTAACTTTATTTAGAAATAGGAGGCACAAGTCAACAGCGTTGTGTCAGGGATCATGTCTATCTTTTAGAACTCTAAGTTGGATTGTCAGACACAATGATTGGGAACAAACGCTCTCAAGAGCAATACTTTAAATCAATAAATCTTGAACTCCATTTCTTCCCACATATAAATTAAACGTGCAGTCCCCAGAGGAATATAAAAGAGCAAATGTCAAGTGATATCCTCATAAAAGGGTCCTTCTATTTCACTAAACCCATGATGACTACCTACCAGGATTGCTTGAATTAGTTACTCTGGCAGGTGTCAGCAGAAAAACTAAAGATAGGCTTGAAAAACCACCTAGACAATGCAAATGTTTGAGCTCCCTGCGTGTGTGTGTGTGTGTATGTATTTATACACATATATAATATTATATTATATAAAATCAGACTCTTTCAAAATGCTTACTCTATTATGACCACACCTAAAAATTTGATACCATTCAAATTTCCAGTAGTATAAAAATAAGAGGATTTAAGTCATAGATTAGGGAAAGAAATAGATTTTCAGAAAATTGCTAGATAATTTTAGAAATAATCTCCTGCAAGTTGCTGTTTTATAAATCCATTGATGCTTATACAATTTCCTATGAAACAGTTTTGGTAAAAGCCAGTTAAAAAGCTTGGTTTGTGGGTCTGCCACAGAGGAAAGAACTTTGATAGCATTCATTACCTTCATAGTTGGTTCTTAGATCCCACACAGAGAGGTATTCTTCTCAGGGAGAGTCTATGGAAAGCCAAAAGAATCACTGCTCTCTTGTCTAGGAAAACTGTTATCTTCACAGAGTCAAATATTTCTATAATAATTAAAACATTTGCAGTCATCAAGACATTCAACCAAAGGCTAGGAATAAAAATCTACATTTCTATCTAAATAGTAGGGCAAAATATAGAATATTTTTTAACAACATCAATATAGCAATCGTTAGGAAAGAAGGAAAAAAAGGAAAGATAAAGAAAAGAGAAAAGAAAAACAAACATTTATTGATGTCTTTACACGATGATGTTGTTAAGTCATGTCCAGCTCTTTTGTGACCCCTCGGACTGTATAGCCCACCCAGCTTCACCACCCATGGGATTTCTCAGGCAAGAATACTGGAGCAGGTTGCCATATCCTTCTCCAGGGAATTTTCTTGACCCAGGGATCAAACTCACATCTCCTGAATTGGCAAGTTGATTCTTTACTCTTGAGTCAACAGGGAAGACCTTATACAATGTATCCGTTGTGAATACAGAGAATGCCTTTTTTACGCAGTTAGGAATAAATGGAAATTTATGTTATATATTAATTAAAATTTCAATTCTACTTATAATATGGAGAAAATCAGAAAACAGGTAGGACGTTTTCCAAGTTAGAACATAATTTTAATATAACAAACTTGTTTTGTTGTAGTTTTATATGAGTAAATGGCAAGTAAAGAGGTTAAAATAATAATTAAATTAAAATGAGAGAGTGGAGTCAGCAAGGATCATAATATGTGGAGCAATATAATGAACTGTCAGAACTTTTTTGATTTTGGATAACCCCCAATTTAAAACTAAAATGCATGTAAATACAGATTTCCTCAGAAGCATATTGGCCTTGGAAAACATGCACTAAACCTGATCAAGTAATATTTTTGTTAATCAGGTTTTTCTTCAAAACCAACCAACATTTTTATTAGTGAATTCATAGGGTTATACAATGTATTTTATCATTCATATTTTTCTTTATGACTGGACTTTCTTCCCAGGTTATCTTAAATTGATTCATTTTACTCAAGTCTCAAAGATCTCCCTATTTAGTATCTTTTATTTAGTCATTTAAAAATATATAAATTCGTTCATTAAGCCACTCACTCACATACTTTTATTTAAACACTTAACAATATGAATTCTAGAATCAGAATGCCTGCATGTAAATCCCAGCTTCCATGATTGCTAGTCATGACACCTGGATAAGTTAATGCACTCAACTTCTTGACTTGTGTTCATTGTCTCTAGATTGAGGACTATGTAGATATGTTGTGAGGGTCAAACGGGTTAATATTTGAAGTGAAGTGAAGTCGTTCCGTAATATCCAATTCTTTGTGACCCTGTGGACTATAGCCCATCAGGCTCCTCCGTCCATGGGATTTTCCAGGCAAGAGTACTGGAGTGGGTTGCCATTTCCTTCTTCAGTGTATCTTCCTGGCCCATGGATCGAACCCGGGTCTCCCACATTGTAGGCAGACGCTTTACCATCTGAGCCACCAGGGGAGTCCATATTTGAAAGGCTTTCACAACAATGCCTAGCATGTAACAGTGCAATGAAGTGTTAGCTGTAATTATTTAATGCATAGTTATTGAGCTCGTGCTATATTCCAAGAGGTAGTTTATTTATCTTCTGATCTCTCCACCCTGAGCTCAGTACAAGATAGGAGCTCAATAAATGCTAATTGAAATTAAATGAACCTAACTCAGCATGAGCAGAATTGATGATGTTGCAGCAATCAGAAACCGCAGCAAACCCGAGTTTCAGATTGCTAAAATTAGATAAGTGACTGTAACTATCGCGTGGATGCTGAAATAGCTTTGAAAAGTTTCATAGGAATCCCCAGTATGCTCTATATTTGTTTCAACATCCTCATATTTCTTCTACCTCAGAGTAGCAGAATAACAACTCTCCTACAAAGCAAAAGGAAAACTCAAAATCCTCTTTTAGAAATACCTTATTTTTAAATAAGAGAAATAAAAGTATAGAATTGCTTGTTTCTTATGTAATAATTCAGTATATCCTGTTTTGTAAAGCATCAAGCCCACATCACAGATAAACTAGGACATCCCATCACTATAACTAACACGTCAAGCTCTTTGGCAGAATCTCCTCACCTTTGAAATGCTGGCCGCACCATGGAACACACGCAGTACTGCACTTGGTGACTGACACTTAACAAATATTTGTTGGGTGCATTCTGTTGAATTTGTGAAAGACCAGATGCCAGTAACAAAGGTGCTTAGAAGGGAAAAGTCAGCTTCCTAAACTAAGTGCAGATTGACTATCTGTCTAACCTTATTCACAGTATAGCTGACTATTCTTGTATAGAGAATAGTGGGTGAGTTTCATTCATTGAGTGAATATGAATTTGATTTTTTCAAAATTATCTTTTAATTTTAGTCATTAGTGTATGAATACAAAAAAAATTGGTTTGATTTTCTTATATTTGGTAAAAGCTCTGGAAAATAAAATAAGAAAATGTTAGTTTGAATGGGAATAAATATGCATGGTTTATGAGTTATCTAGGTCCTTCAAATTTGCTTGTTGTATTGTTAATTAAGAATTTATTTTTAGAGAAGTTTTAGGTATGCAATATTATTAAGAGGAACAGATGCTTCTCATATACTCCCTGCCTCTACATGTGTGTAGCCTCCTCCATAATCAACATCTTCCATCAGATGGTACATTTATTGAAATGATGAACCTGCATTGACACATCATAGTGACTCGAAGTCTACAGTTTACATTATGGTTCATTCTTGTTGTAGTATGCTCTATAGGTTTGGATACATGTATAACAGCATGTATCTATTATTATGATCATACACGTATTTCTACTGCCCTAAAATTCTCTGTGCTCCACCAATTCATCCCTTCCCTCTTCCTCAACTGGAAAACACTGATCTTTTTACTGTCTCCGTATTTTTTAAAAAGATAACCATTAAATGTCATATTAAGTTAAAAGACATAAAAATAATTTTATTCTACCTCTCCCATATTGTTCTTAATTTGGTTCATCTATCTAAGAACAGATGGTAACATTCATTGTTAGACATTACTTGCTTTACTCAATTTCTTCTATTACATTCCTGGGGATAGAGTTAAATAATTAAGAGAGAAATATCCTATTACTTACTTTCTCTACATTTCTGTACACACTCCCTATTTCAGTATGGCATATTATGTCAGAAAGAGCCAAGGGAACAGAGCAGTGAAGAGTCCTGAATCTGGAGCCATAGTGCCCTAGGCTGGAATCCCAATTCTACCGTCTACTGATTGTGTGATCTAGCTTAAATAAACTCTTTTCACTCTCAGTTTAACCATCTGTAAAAGGGAGGCAGCAATAGCACTAAGATTATCTGGCTGTCATGAACATTAGAAGAGTTAATATATTTAATGTACTTACAACAGTGCCTTAGATGTATGAAGTGTGGTATAAGGGAATAAATGACCTGTAAAACAGTTACTTGCTTTTAAACTGTGGTGTTGGAGAAGACTCTTGAGAGTCCCTTGGACTGCAAGGAGATCCAACCAGTCCATCCTGAAGGAGATAAGTCCTGAGTGTTCATTGGAAGGACTGATGCTGAAGCTGAAACTCCAGTACTTTGGCCACCTCATGCGAAGAGCTGACTCATTGGAAAAGACCCTGATGCTGGGAGGGATTGAGGGCAGGAGGAGAAGGGGACGACAGAGGATGAGATGGCTGGATGGCATCACTGACTCGATGGGCATGAATTTGAGTAAACTCTGGGAGTTTGTGATGGACAGGGAAGCCTGGTGTGCTGCGATTCATGGGGTCGCAAAGAGTCGGACACGACTGAGCAACTGAACTGAAAACAGTTACTGGGCTTCCCTGGTGTCTCAGCAGTAAAGAATCTGCCTGCCAATGCAGGAGATGCACCTTTGATCCTTGGTCTGGAAAGATCCCCTGGAGAAGGAAATGCAACCCATTCCAATATTCTTGCCTAGAGAATCCCTTGAACAGAGGAGCCTGGTGGGCTACAGTCCATGGGGTCAGAGGAGTAGGATAGGACTTAGTGTCTAAACTACCGCCATGCCCATTACTGTCAATTTAACTCATTATAAGGAAGGATTACTAATAAATAATTATGTATTTGATATACATTTTTATTAATATAAATATTGGCATATAGGAAATTATGTCAGAGATCATCTGTTTTGTGTCTATTTTATCAACCATCAACACTATGTCAACAATTCCTAACTATGTACTGCCATTCCCATTTCCAAACCTAATTCTCATTTTTCCAATAACCTATAAAGTTTTCCTCTGTTTGTCATATTTTTATCAAATTCTGAATTTAAATATGAATTTTTTGTATGTTATTCTCCCTGTTAGTCACTTGTGTTAAATCAAGCCATGAGTTCTGAACATCTTTTTGGTTTCCACCCATTTGTGATAGGAATCGAGCTGAGGCACTTCCCATTGTAAAGCTTCCCAGCTACTCTCCCTGACTTTGTCTTACTACCTCTCTGACGTAGCCTGTGTAGTATCTCAAGATAAATCCTCCACAGTGGTTTCTTGAACCAACTTACAAAGTTGTTCAACACTTAAAGGACTTACTTCCTATTACATCTATGGCTCCGTAGGGAGTTGTTCTGTCGCTCAGTCGTGTCCTACTCCTTGTGACCCCATGGACTGCAGCACGCGAGTCTTCCCTGTCCTTCACCATCTCCTAGAGGCTGCTTAAACTCCTGTCCATTGAATCAGTGATGCCATAGGGAGTAGTCTCTTGAATTGAGAGATGCAATGCCTTTGACCTTTTCCTGTTCAGCCATTTCATCACTGACTTGAGTAGCTATACAAAGGACAAGCTGAGCAAATTGGTGAAAACTAGAAAGGAAATGAACAGAGATTCAAAGCCATCTTGGTGAGCTAGAGTGCAAATGATTATGAAAGTATGGCATGTCATTGATATAAATGTGAAGTTAAAGAAAGATATTGCATTTTCCTGCTTTAATATTCTAAACATATATCATTTTTTTCACCTTTAAAGTTTAACACTTTTGTCCAGGGAATTGAAAAAGACTAAGCTAGTTTTAAAAAGGGATTTGTGATGTGACATATAATACCAAATTTATTTTATGCCACTTGATAATGGATATTTTCCCCATTGCACTGCTTAAGAGGAGCTCAAAGTTTAAGTGATCAAATCTCACTCGAGAATGTGCTGGGCAAAGAATTTATATTTCAGATCACTGCATTTCCCTCCAGCTGGATTGTAAAAGGTTGAGGTTAAATTACTTTTACATTTTAAAGTGCACTTTAAAGTGCATTAACTTCCTACCATTTCTGCCCTGAAATGCTACACTAATTTGATATTTGTCCTATATCTTTTTTCCTATCTAACCTAGACAGAAATCTGAGTTGACCTTAATTATATTTTCCTTACTTTTAAACTACCATCCTCTGTTAGCAATCTTCAGACACGTACATGGAAATTTTTGTCAACTTAAAAATGACTAGATATTTTCTTTTAAATTTAAAGGTTTCTTTGAGAAATATAATAATTCTGTCAACTTTAAAATATATAGCATTCGTCATTTGTGACTTATGTAAGTAGAAAAGGTTGGAGCCTATTTTAGTTAGGTGCATGAAAAATGTACTCTCGCCTTCACATAACTCAAAAATGGCTAAAGCAATTCAGTTCAGACTCTCAGACAAGTTCACCTTTGGTCCATGAAAAACTTTGAAAAAATCTCATCGAAAATGATATCATGCTCAGAGAAAATTATGTCCTAAAAAGGAGATAAATGTTTAATATAATTTCTTTTATTTTTAATATATACAATTATCTTTTCAGTTTCATTTGAGGCATCTAATAGTTAAATTTTTATTTTAATAAGATTAGTCAAAACAATTTATCTTGATTGAATTAATAGATTTGGAAATTAAAGCAAAACATATGCATAATATGTGATCCTGTCATGGCTAGATATAATGTCCAATACCCTATATCAGTGTAAATTTATTCATAAGTTTATAAATTACCTAATTAATTTCCTTCTTTGGTGAATGTTCATTTAGTATCTGTGATGTGGTCAGCACTGCTAGGTATTAGGACTAAATAAATGAAAATAACATGATTGTTAGCCTTGGCAGATTTCGTCTGGGGAGGCAGATATCTGGACTGAGAAAGGCAATACAGCAAAAGTAAATTTACTGCAAGGACATTCATTGATTCTTGTCTAAGAGAATTGATAAGAATGCCCCAAAATATCTGATCAGGGTCTTGAAGGATAAATAGTAGGGCGGTATCACAGAATGGAAAATCTAGACAGAAGACAAAGGCTTTAAATATAAAAGGGTTTGCCATGCTAAAGAATTATGGAGAATTTCGGTGTGTCTGAAGAAGGCTGTGACTGATTTGTGAAGAGCAGTGTTTACCAAGGTAGGATAATGACATACACTGAGTTATTTTTGTCCCAGTTCCTTACCCATGCCTTTAGCTTTACCCCATTATTTGCACATGCCTTTTGGCACACCTTTTGCCAACTGAGTTTATTATGATTTCTCTGATGACATATAGGAAACATTTTTTTCTGTCTTTCAGCGTTGGCCTTGGTCATGCGATTTTGGTCAATGAAATGTCAGTGGACATGACACATAGGGTCAAAATGTGTATTTTTGTGGTTAAATTTCCGTTCTTGTGTTTCCACCATTGTCATGTGAAAGATTTTCTCTGTGAAAATCTACACTTATAGAGTAAGCTTGAGCTCCCCTTTTAGCTCAGCTGGTAAAGAATCTGCCTACAATGCAGGAGACCCTAGTTGGATTCCTGGGTGGGGAAGGTCCCCTGGAGAAGGGATAGGCTATGCACTCCAGTATTCTTGGGTTTCCCTGGTGGCTCAGCTGGTAAAGAATCCACCTGCAATGCAGGAGACCTGGGTTTGATCCCTGGGTTGAGAAGATCCCCTGGAGAAGGGGATAGCTACCCACTCCAATAGCTACTTCTCCAGCCTGGAGGAGTCCATGGACTGTATAGTCCATGGGGTCACAAAGAGTCAGACTAGACTGAGCAACTTTCACTTTCAGAGAGGGCTTGAGCTCATTGTTAACCTAACCAAGCCATTGTAGCAGACACATAAACCACTGAGAAAAAATGAAAATAAAGCAGCTTTTGACACCAACAAATTGAGTGTAGAATTATTTTCAGGTAGTTACCAAAATATTTGAAGAAAGCAAGAATCCAGTTGGGAGGCAGTTGGGGGTCTGTAGCAATGTTTTGACATGTCAATAATTTTGTTGTTGTTATATGAGAAATTTGTTAACATTGTAACTCAGAAACATAATGGAGAGCTTATTAGATCAGAAAAGTCTAATGGCCTATAAGTAAATTAGGATGTTATTACAGTAAATAATGGAAGAGCGGATAAAAGTCTTAACTCATACAGTAGCAATAGAGAAACGTGTGGGGTTTGGGAAAATATAATTTACATTATTGCATACTAACCAGTGTTAGGCCCAAAGGAAAAAGCTGGAGAAGATAAACACTTGAGAGATTTGGTGGATATGGTGTTTCCATTAATTTGACTGGACAGAGATAATATGGGTTTTATAGAAACAGAGATAATAAGTTTAGTCTGTGACAAAAATTTTATGAAGTATTAGTGAAAAACCAAATAACAGCATCTAGAAGATGGTTGCAATGATGAGTCCTGAAGTGCAAGAAAGAATCAAACAAGAAGCAAATATGTGAAAATCACCAATATGTAGGTAATAAATGAAGAGACGAAAGTGAATTAGGTCAATCACAGGGAGTTTATCGGTTTGACAGATAAGAGGGGCATTCTGGAAAGACGGCAGGCTAAAGAGAGGATTGACTTTCTTCTATCCCCACCTCCCGTTGCCAACCATCCAAACCTCCTGAGCCAGATACGTTTAGGTGCCCAGAGGAAAACAAGCCCTGGACAATATAATCATGAGAATTATTTGAAGCATTTTCTTCCCTCTGAGATTACTGCAAACCTGAGAAGCAGCTTCTGAAAGTCTTAATTTTGGAAATTAGAATCTTATTGTTACCAAGGAGAATTTAGCACTCAAATGATGCCTAGCACCATATCAGTTTAGCTTTGTTTCCCTGACTCTTAGAAGCTGAAGAATGGTTGAAAAACTGGTCAAGTTTTCCTACCTAATGCATGGAAAGCTCCTCAGGGTAAAGAGACTAAATCTTCACAGCAGAGCAGAGATTGTGAATAGGCTACGGTTGTTCTATTTGAGGCGACAGCTACATGGCACAGTCTTCATTTCTCAGAATTACTGCCAATGAAGTATTCTAATATTCTAGCAGTTGAACAAGTCCCAGTAAGTAAAGAGAGGAAAAAATATCAGTCTAGATAAACAGAGCCAGATCAGAAAAATGAACCATAGAGGGCAATCATTGTAAGCCTCTGAAAAAATAGAGATGATAGAGAAAATTCTTGAAAACTTGGGAAATACTTTGAGATTGAGATTAAATATATTAATGGAGAATGGTTACAAATAAAAAATTAACAGAAGTTATGTTTCAAATCTAAAAAAAAAATACAAAGAAAATAACTAAGAACTGAAATTAGGATGAAATATAGATACTATATTCTAGAGATATAACATTTTGAAAGTATAGACATTTCACAAAAATAAAAAACAATATAAAAAACAGAGGAATAAAGTTTATAATTTACAGAAGTAAAGCAACTTCAACTCATTGTATATAACCCAAATAATATAAAATAACTATGAAAACAGGTTTTATTTGCAATGAATGATAAAAGAAAGATTTAATGAATATTCAAAAACTGAGCAAATATATCATTCATTCACTCAATCTGAAGGTAATATTTTAAAAAAATATTCTAACCAAATAATAAGTGTTAAGACCAGAGACTGCAGGATAGGAAAGATGAAAATTTTAAGTAGTTAAGTTATGGGTCTCAAAATATATGTGTATCTGTATTGTGTATCTGTATTGAAAGCCAAAGATACTTAACAATACCCTTTGAACTGAGAAGGAACTTTGAGAATGAAAAATGAAGCAGGCAGCTTTATAATGTGCAATATTAAGTTTATTGCAGGTAACCTATGTACAGGTAGGATTGGGCAAATGGTGATCCAGAGTATGCTCAGCTGCACTCTGTGCTTTTGAAAGGAATATAGAAGGGTTGCAAGGGGCCAAATTGAACAGAATTTGATTACCAAGGGAGAAACATGTCTGTAGCTATAAGAACAGAGTTTTTGCAAATCCCTGAAGATCTCATGACCTTACCATCTGCCTCAGCAAAAAAGCACTCCACCAATTTTTATAACGGACAAGCAAGGGTAAAAATTGATTGGGAACTTATGTGACTTGGGTGCATTTTTTGTGAGTTAGGTTAAAGCTCAGTCTTGTAGAAAGAGAAGGGGGTAGGACAGCAGGCCTAAGACAGAGCTGAAAAAACGGTCAGTGTGGTTCATTCACAAAATGTGTGTGTGTGTGTGCATGTGTAGTAAAAGAGGTCAATCTAAATGTAAACTGATACAGTCTTATTAAAAATACAAAATTTATAAATCAGGGTTTTTTGAAACATAAATCACATCAATTCAGATCAGTTCAGTCACCCAGTCATGTCCGACTCTGTGAGACCCCATGGACTTGCAGCACGCCAGGCTTCTATGTCCTTCACTATTTCCTTGAGTTTGCTCAAACTCATGTCCACTGAGTCCGTGATGCATTCAACCATCTGATACTCTGTCATCTCCTTCTGCCTTCAATCTTTCCTAGCACTAGGGCCTTTTCTAATGAATCAGCTCTTCGCATCAGGTGGCCAAAGTATTGGAGCTTCAGCATCAGTCCTTCCAATGAATATTCAGGACTAACTTCCATTAGGATTGACTGGTTTGATCTTCTTACAGTCCAAGGGACTCTCAAGAGTCTTCTCCAACACCACAGTTTAAAAGCATCAATTATTCGATGCTCAGATTTCTTTATAGTCCAACTCTCACATCCATACATGACTACCGGAAAAACCATAGCTTTGACTAGATGGACCTTTGTTGGAAAAGTAATGTCTCTGCTTTTTAATATGCTGTCTAGGTTGGTCATAACTTTTCTTCCAAGGAGCAAGTGTCTTTTAATTCCACGGCTGCAGTCACCATCTGCAGTGATTTTTGAGGACCCCCCAAAATAAAGTCTCTCGCCGTTTCCATTGTTTCCCCATCTATTTGCCATGAAGTGATGGGAGGATGCCATGATCTTAATTTTTTAATGTTGAGTTTTGAGCCAGCTTTTCACTCTCATCTTCCATTTTTATCAAGAGGCTCTTTAGTTTCTCTTCACTTTCTGCCAAAGTGTGGTGTCATCTGCATATGTGAGGTTATTGATATTTCTCCTGGCAATCTTGATTACAACTTGTGCTTCATCTAGTCTGGCATTTTGCTTGACAAGGTGACAATATACAACCTTAAAGGTTGTATATTAAAGGAACTCCTTTCCCAATTTTGAACCAGTCTGTTGTTCAATGTCTGAATCTAACTATTGCTTCTTGACCTGTGTACAGATTTCTCAGGAGGTAGGTAAGGTGGTCTGGTATTCCCATCTCTTGAAGAATTTTCCAGTTTGCTGTGATATGCACAAAGGCTTTAGTGTAGTCAATGTAGCAGAAGTAGATGTTCTTCTGGAATTCTCTTGCTTTTTCTATGATTCAGTGGATGTTGGCAATTTGATCTCTGGTTCCTGTGCCTTTACTAAATCTGGCTTTAACATCTGAAATTTCTCAGTTCACCTACCTTTGAATCCTAGCATGGAGAATTTTGAGCATTGCTTTGCTAGCGTGTGGGATGAGTGCAATTGTGCAGTAGTTTGAGCATTCTTTGGCATTGCCTTTCTTTGGGAATTGGAATGAAAACTGATCTTTTCCAGTCCTGTGGCCACTGCTGAGTTTTCCAGATCTGCTGGCATATTGAGTACAGCACTTTCACAGCATCATCTTTTAGGATTTGAAATAGCTCAACTGGAATTCCATCACCTCCACTAGCTTTGTTCCTAGTAATGCTTCCTGAGGCCCACTTGACTTCACATTCCAGGATGTCTGGCTCTGGGTGAGTGATCACACCATTGTGGTTATCTGGGTCATGAAGATCTTTTTTTATGTAGTTCTTCTGGGTAATCTTGCCACCTCTTCTTAATATCTTCTGCTTCTATTAGGTCCATACCATTTCTGTCCTTTAGTGTGCCCATCTTTACATGAAATGTTTCCTTGGTATCTTTAATTTTCTTGTAGAGACCTCTAGTCTGTCCCATTCTGTTGCTTTCCTCTATTTCTTTGCATTCTTCACCCAGGAAGGCTTTTTTTTTTTATCTCTCCTTGCTGTTCTTTTGAACTCTGCATTTAGATGGATATATCTTTCTTTTCTCCTTTGCCTTTCACTTGGCTTCTTTTCTCAGCTATTTGTAAAGTCTCCACAGACAACCATTTGCCTTTTTGCATATCCTTTTCTTGGGGATGGTTTTGATCATTGTCTTCTGTACAATGTTATAAACCTCTGTCCATAGTTTATAATGCAAAATAAATTCTTAAGTCAGAATAGAACTATAAAAACTTAAGGGAAAAGTTCACAAAAGTCTTGTATTTAACTGGAAAATGAAAAGAAAAAAAAACTATTTCCTAGGGATTATTCAGTCAAGGAAAGATGTAGAACAAATTGTGAGAAAATGAAAATATTCAGAAGGTCTCATCTTAAATTGTAGGAAACATTGTGGAATAGAGTTTTGTGGAATATGATTTTCATATTATAGTGAAAATTATTTCAATTATTAGTATTGTATCATAATTGTGCAGGCATTTCTATATAGCTCATCTTTTTATTTTTTGATGGCTTTAAGTTAAAAATATGTAATTTTCTTTAAAATTATGTCAGTTAGTTTGATCTACATTTTCAGATGTTGCACAAACATATATAGGTACATATGGACAGATATAGATCTCTCTTGAGATCTCTTTTCTATCTATGGAATGTTTTTCTTAGAAAGTCTTATATATTGAGTAATCACATATGTCAAGGGCAGTTCTTATATGCAGTTCACCTATGAGCTCCATCAGCAAGGACAAATACACAGTTTCTGTTATCTAGGAAATTTATCACCTTGTTAACAGAAATTTGACTAATATGAGAAGTACAGTTTGGAATCTCTAGTTCTTTTTTGATAATAAAAACCTGTATTTGCATAGAAATTAACTAGGCTTTGTATGTATAATATAAATTACATAAATGTTACATATAAACATTTATTTTTCCCAAGATAATTCAGGCAAAGTACTTTTCTTTATGGAAAAGCCATTGTGGAATCGCCGCAGTTTCTTACTTATAGCTGCACAACTAACAGGTGACAAACCTGGGAATAGAAATTAATTTATCTGTAGTTTTGTTTTTTTCCCCTTTCCAGTAACCTAATTGCTTCATCCTCTATATTTGAAAGTCTAGCATAACAAAAGGGTTAAGCATAAGATTGATATTTGCCATTTGAAGTATATCACTTTTAAAAATGTGGATGTCATTTTTCAATAGCCTAAACAATATTACGTCAGAAAACTTAAAGGCAAGTAGAGAAGACTCCTGACCAATCAGTCAAAAGAGATTTCACAATTTTCATTCCTAAATCCCATATATTTAAATAAGGAAGTGTCTGCCAAATTTCCCATAGAAACTATTCAGTAACAAATAAACCCAACTTATTTATCTGACTCCCTCACTGATAACAGATGAGTAATAGGCTTTCAGAAGACAAAAAGAGCTGCTAGTGGGAGACACAATAGCTGCATCAATAAGTTAAATTTACTGTAAGGTTGGGGGAGCAGACAATCCAGCTAAGCAGCTAAAATAGCATCTCAACATAAAGCAGCTGAAGTAGCAGCTCAGACGTTTTCATCAGGCCCCATATAGTGCCTGGGCAAATACTCATGCACTCGGTATGTTGACAAGAAAAGACTACTTGTTTTTCAGCTGAGCCAAGGAAAGATGAAATTATATTTTGTTTTAAAAGGCAGATTAAATTGTTTTCTGATTTTGAAATTCTTCTATAGAGAATGATTCAAACAGAAGCTTTGTTACCAAAAAAAAAAAAAAATTCCTTGAGCCAAGCTTGAGTGGCTTATAATAAATCACTTTTTAAAAACTCTTTTCCTAACAATATTAAATGGATGAGATATGAGTCAACAGGTATTTTCTTTGTAATTGTTCATAGATTACAAAATTGAAATTGTATACCCATGGAAGAATCATCTTCTCCTTTAGGATTTTACTTGATGAAAATGGTGGATTTTAGTGTTTAGTGTGGCTGAAAATTACCTGCTTGTGTCTAAAAAGCATCTCCACCGAATCAGAGTTAACACCCCTGGGGCCTTAAAACCACAGGGGACACCAGCGCATGTGACTCCTGGGGTGCTCTCGAAGGTGTGTTGCCAGCAAAGCTGCATGAAGTCCCAGAGGTGGCCTGGAGGTCCAGAAGTCACTTTGGTACCCTGGTTTCGGGAGGAAATAAATAGTCAGGAAGAAATAATATAACAGAGATAGGATTTCAGGAAAAGTAATAGAAGAGGAAAATAAAGTTTGGAGTGGGAGTACACTTGGATTTTTATTATTGTACTCCTATATTTATTCTGGGACATAGACAAACACATACTGTAACAATGAAACTTTTTGTCCTTGTCACTTTTGTTTATGCTTCCATTAATTTTTCATGACAAGCGATTATCTTAATTGTGATCCTCAGTTTTTCAACTAAAAAAGAAAGTGGGAGGAGAGCAGCACTGAAGAGTGTTATCCTTCTGTCTCTCAGTCATGTCTGACTCTGCGACCCCAAGGACTGCAGTACGCCAGGCTTCCCTGTCCATCACCAACTCCCAGAGCTTACAAACTCATGTCTATCGAGTCGGTGATGCCATCCAACCATCTCATCCTCTGTTGTCCCCTTCTCCTCCTGCCTTCAATCTTTCCCAGCATCAGGGCCTTTTCCAATGAGTCAACTCTTTGCATCAGGTGACCAAAGTATTGGAGCTTCAGCTTCAGCATCAGTCCTTCCAATGAATATTCAGGGTTGATTTGCTTTAGGATTGACTGGTTTGATCTTGTTGCAGTCCAAGGGACTCTCAAGAGTCTTCTCCAGCACCACAGCACTGAAGAATATGATTACTGACATACAAGAGTATAACAAGAGTAATATTCCTGACATAATTGACCAGTTTATTGTTTTTTCTTGCTCTTAGAATTTTAATAATGCAAGAACTTAATAATGCAACTGCTTATCATGATGTGAACTATAATTCCACTTTCTCTTACACAATTTTTAAATTCATTTGAAGTCAACTTAGTGTTAACTTTTAGTGATAATCAGTTGCTAAAGAATTTGAGTTTGTCATAACTTTTTTGTGTGTGAGCAAGCCAATTTATTTATTTATTTTTTGAGGGGAAAAAAAAAGGAAGGAAGAAAGAAATGACAGCAGAACCGTTTCTGTAATGGCCAACTGAAACAAGAAATCCACTTCTGTCTCTCTAATTACTCCTGAGACTGTTGAGTTTTAATGTGCACTTATCAGTTCTGTGGGCGCTTGTTTAATTGGATGACAAATGGAAGAATATGACAGTCTCAGTATGAAAGTTTAGCCAGTCTGTGCATAGGCATTAGTTGTCCTAGTATAATAAGATAACTGAAGTCAGAAACTTTTGATATGCTTAAGGAATTCAGAAATATTCAATACTGCTGAAACTTCAAAAGACTGTGATAAAAATTTTTCCATTTCTAATCGGAAGCAATAAGGAATGTTTTAATAAGTAGTTCAGAACAGTCATATTAAACGTGGAATTTCAGAGGAGTTAGACGAAAATTTTAGTGCAAGTCTTTTTTTCTGAAAGAATATAGTGGGAGCTGTGGGAAATGTTACGATCTACTCTACTGACTCTATAATTGAAGGAGAAAATTAAAAATAATAATAATGAAATAGTTTTACTCAATTTGAATTACAGAATAAGCCTATTTTATCCAGGTGCCCTACGTTAGTATCCTAGTATGGCAGAGCATTTGCAGTTGGCGTTTTGACAGTGACAGATTGTCCCGGGGTGTGCCTCATGTGCCCTCATGTGCCCTCCCAGCCACATGGACTGGCAGGACCTTTGATTCAGCTGCCGTCATCCCCAATATGGTGATGGGCGCTTTTCCTTCAGCACTTGACATTTGCATCTGCACATTTTTAGCTAAAGTGTCAAAAGGAAGCAAAATAGATAATTCAGTTGGTAAATGTTTATATAATTTGGAGCATCAGCTCACAGTTAACTGCTTGACTGAGACTTCAGGTGAGGACCAATTGGGCAGATTGGGTAGATATAGACATATACCGATCAAATAAATTATGTAACAGGAATTAATGGAGTGAGTGGCTCTCCTTGGTGTTATCCTTTGCTCACTAGTCCTGGCAGGAAATTTTGTTTGTGAACTTTGGCATTTGCTCAGTCGTAGCATCTATAACATTTTTGGTATATCCAGTCTAACTGCGTCTTTGCTTACTACATCAAAGAAGAGATGTATACATATCAAGATAGAGTGGCTTGGAGTGATTGGACGAAGAAGTACAGAAATTATTTGAGAAATGAATGAGAAAGACCAGAGGGAGCGTACCACATGTGTGTGTGTGTTCTTTTGTAATTAGAGATTACCGGCTCCAAGGGAGTGGCAAAATGGGCTGAAGACTTTTAATCCCATTTTTTCAATGATGCTGTTATAGTCAGTGTAGCTTTTCTTATAACTGTTACTTTATATTTTCACTTATGTAGGCTAGCCAACAACACCATTGTCAAAAATGATTACAAATACTATTAGTTTTATGTGATGATTTACACCAACTCCAAAAAAAAAAATAGTACTTGAATTCTGAAATTGCCTTTGCATTTTAAAATCTGTGATAATTTTAAGTAGCTATGATAACTAAAAGCCAATGAGATTGCAAATCATAAAATAAACAATAAAAAATCATTCTTAGTATTTTATCTCTTCTGTTTCATTTATTTAAAAAATGTCATAAATGCTGTTTTAGATCACATCTATTTTTTTTTTTTTTTATGTGAAGCAACAGAAAAGAACCTCTGGCTCCTGAGTTCCCTAAAATGTAATTTCTCAGGTCTGGGGGACATGGCATTCAAGCTTACAGTAACAGCAACATGTGCAGTGGTGGCCTAATAACTCTTGCCAGAATGCAGACGGCAGGTCACAGTCCTGAGTTGGGTTGCAGTCTGTGTCCATTGTTTGTAACTGCCCTGTGGCAGTGAGGTTTTATGCTTTCACTTTAATATTGAATACATCAGAAAACTCTTAGCCAACTACAGTTAAATAGCAATATCCCTTTAACCTTCATACAATGAAGTACACGTTTACCATTTCTGGAAGGTAGTCAGTTATAGCTATCAAAATGTAACATTAAAAAAAATGTCAGTTTTTTAAATATATATACATGTAGTTAGAAAGCTAATGAAAGCTTTTTTTTTTTTTTTTTTTGCTATAGAGTTTTCTTGAAATTGCTGTGATTTTAAGCTTTGTGTTATTTTAAAATATATCAAAATAGCATCTGTAGGAATGAGCTTATAGATTTGGCCTGCCCAAGACCAATCAAGTGCCAGACATTTAAATTCCATGGTAACCATGGTTTAAGCATAAGGCCATCCTGATGTTGCTTGGACTTGTTCCAAATAAATTGTTTCCAGTTCACCATATTCCATATCACACTAAATAGAAACTTTAGGAACCTGAGAAAACTCTTTTCTAGCTTCCTGTGCAATTTTGAATTTTAATGTGTGCTCAAGGGGCAAGCATAGTCTTTCTCAACAGGTTTCCATGTGGGTGTTTGTGGGTCATGTACATGTGTATTATTTTGAAAGAGGATAATTTGTAGGGTGTGAAAAATAGGTCAATCATTGTAGCCATGCCTAGACTCATAACAGCAAGTACAAACGGGAACCGCACTGAAGCAGATACTCTCCAAGAATATATACTCTATTTTGTCCCTCAATTAAATGTGTGCCATGTCTTTTGTATTAAATATTTGTGCTGTGTTTGTGCTCAGTTGTGTCTGACTCTTTGCAACCCCATGGACTATAGCCCACCAGGCTCCTCTGTCCATAGAGCTTTCCAGGCAAGAATACTGGAGTGGGTTGTCATTCTCGACTCCTGGTATCTTCCCAACCCTGTGATTGAACCCATGTCTCTTGGGTCTCCTGCATTATCAGGTGGATTCTTGGTACTTAATACTTTATTTCACATACTTTTTCTCCGTTGTTTCTCATTCCTTGTTGTTCAGTTGCTAAGTCGTGTCTGACTCTGTGACCCCATGGACTGCAGCACACCAGGCTTCCCTGTCCTTCACCATCTCCCGGAGTTTTCTCAAACTCATGTCCATTGAGTTGGTGATGCCATCCAACCATCTCATCCTCTGTTCCCCACTTCTTCTGCCTTCAGTCTTTTCTAGCATCAGGGTCTTTTCTAGCATCAGGGTCTTTTCTGATGAGTCAGTTCTTTGCATCAGGTGGCCAAAGTATTAGAGTTTTAGCTCCAGTATCAGTCCTTCCAGTGAATATTCAGGATTGATTTCCTTTAGGATTGACTGGTTTGATATCCTTGCAGTCCAAGATACTCTCAAGCATCTTCTCCAGCATCACAGTTCTAAAGCATCAATTCTTTGGCACTCAGATTTCTTTATGCTCTGCCTCTCACATCCATACATGACTACTGGAAAAACTATAACTTTGACTATATGGACCTTTGTGGGCAAAGTGATGGAGAAGGGCATGGCAACCCACTCCAGTATTCTTGCCTGGAGAATCCCATGGACAGAGAAGCCTGGAAGGATACAGACCATAGGGTCCGAAAGAGTCTGAATGATTGAAGCAACTTAGCACACACACACAGAAAGTAATCAACACTTGTATTTTACTTTTTAGAAGCCTGGGGAAGAGTAATTTAAGAATATATGGAGGGTTATCTTTCAAAGCATTAATGAATTAATACTTATAATAATAGCTAACTCACTTGGCTTTCCATCAAAATTATATTAACCAGTACATTCATAGCAATATTTATTGCTCATGAGAATGACCCAAGATATTACATTATTCTAATTGACTTGTACTTCAATCCAGATCCATTAAATTGTGCTTTGTTATAACTTTATTGCTAGAGTGAGAGAAAGAAAGTCAGAGAGAGAGAATGAATTATATTGATTAAGGCAAGAAAAGTTTCAGAAACAAGTCTAGAGTGCTGGAAAGCCAACATGATATTTGAAATGGTTGCAAGATTCTTAAGTCAAAAGGATCAAAACCAGTCCAGCTCCATTTCTTGTGTCAAAGGGAGTTAGTAAAACTTCCCTCGGTTCTAAATACATCATTTATGTAGTGACATAGTGAGTCTACGTGATTTCTAGGACTCCTGATAGCTCTAAAATTTATATGTGCTGGGTACTCCATTTTCTTCAAGAGGTTTTCAAAAATGTTAGAGTATTTTTAAATAAAGATTTCTAAATAATAAGTAAAATATCCACAGATTTGGTTCACAATTATTATTTCTACCATGTGCCAGGCAGTGTTTAATTATGAGTAAGGATTTTATAGTAAGATAAGTAAAAAAGACAACATAAGTAGATGATTGTAATTATATAATTCCCATATTGAAACAAAGACTATTTTGTGGTAAGAAGAAGAGTAAGATATTAAAATATGTTGAGGGTTTTAATCTCCTAATTGTTAGTATAGTTACTCTCCCAATAATGTTCTACTCTTGGGAAATCGTGCTTTTAATTTTGTTTAAAAATTCATTGCTTTTAAAAGTCTTTCCAAGTAGACCCATGGGGTCTTTTTCTGATACCATTGTCATCATTAGAGATTCTCTTTTGAGTACTAGTTATGGAAATTCAGTAAACACTTGTATTTTTAATATCAAACAATATGATATTTGTGAAAAATTTCTGAACTTTTTAACCAAAGTAAACCTGAAAATTAATTAACATTGGGAAAAATTGAAATTTAAATAGCTTCCTTATATGACTATATTTTTTCTTGTGCTTCCCTGGTGGCTCAGCTGGTAAAGAATCTGCCTGCATTGTGGGAGATCTGGGTTCAATCCCTGGGTTGGAAAGATCCCCTGAAGAAGGGAATGGCAACCACTCCACTCCAGTATTCTGCCCTGGAGAAGTCCATGGACTGTATAGTCAATGGGGGTCTCAGAGTCTGACACGATTGAGCAATTTTCACTTTTACTCTAGATGAGATTATTAGGAAAAGGCTAATTTCTTTTTAGTATATTTTTTGGAATTATGAATAACTACAAAATGAAAATAAGAATTATTGATCTTCACGTTAGTTCCTAGTGGATGGCTGATTTATCATGTATGAATCTGTAATCATAGAATAGTCATAACTGTAGCCTTGAAAGAAGATAAAATAAATATGATATTTTAAGACAATTAAATAGGAGTGTGTTTTGATTAAATTAAGCTATTATATTAATCATCTAAAAATAACATTTTTCATAATCATTCAGTGTCAGATTTTAGTACTTTCTTTTTGCAAAATCACATTATAATAATAATAAATTTGAAAGGTACATTTGAAAGGTAAATTTGCAAAGATACAAGCTAGTATTGTAGTATTAGATAGATGACAGATGGATAGATGACAGATAAATAGATAGATATCACCCACTCTGGTAGTCTTACCTGGAGAATTCCACGGACAGAGAAGTCTGGCATGCTACAGTCCATAGGGTCGCAGAGTCCGACATGACTGAAGTGACTGAGCACTCACAGATGTAGACGTAGATGACATGGTCCCTGCCCCAGTGTAATTCTTGAGGGCAATATTAGCCAACATTTATTGGTAAATATGTTAGTGATATAAAGCATATATGCAGAAAGTACACAATCATGTTCAGATTGTGAGATTGGAATGTCTTTCAACCACCAACATCTATATAAAAGAATAAAACATTACCAGAATCCAAGAAGTCCCACTTATAGCTTCTTCTGTGACTTCTATTCACAAAGTCTAACCAACATTCTGACTTGTAACATCATAGATTATTTTTCTCTGATATTGAGATTCTTGTTAGTGGAAGTATAATATATGTGACTTATTTTACCTGACAAAGTATTTGTGAGATTCATTCTAGTTATTCTATGTCATTGACTTTATTCTTATTGTGGTACAGTATTTGAATCCTCAATTTACTTATACATTCAAATTATTAATTAACTTTTTTTTTTCCTGTTAGGAATTATTAAGAATGGTGTTGTTGTGAACATACTTGAATGTTTCTTTGGGTTACAGACATTTTCATATATATATTTATATATTTGGCTGTATGTCTGGCTATTAAGGGAGAAGGCAATGGCAACCCACTCCAGTACTCTTGCCTGAAGAATCCCATGGACCCAAGAGCCGGGTGGCTACAGTCCATGGGGTCCCGAAGAGTCGGACACGACTGAACAACTTCACTTTCATTTTCACTTTCATGCGTTGGAGAAGGAAATGGCAACCCACTGCAGTGTTCTTGCCTGGAGAATCCCAGGTATGGTGGAGCCTGGTGGGCTGCCGTCTATGGGGTTGCACAGAGTCGGGCACGACTGATGCGACTTAGCAGCAGCAGCTGGCTCTTAAGATGTGCCAACATCTGTTTATGTAGATAGTTACAAAGAATTTTCTAAAGTGGAAGTGGTTGTACCGATTTATACTCCTGGCTGCAGTTTATAAGAATTCTACTTCTTTTGCATTATTATCAATACTTGGCATTTTCTATCTTTATACTATTTTGAGCCATTTGAGAATGGATGATACTCATTGTTCTTTTTAATTCCCTGATAAGAAAACTGTAGTTTCATGATTATCAGATGTTAGCATCATATATTTTGTCAAGTTTTTTTTTTTTAAGTATTGCTATTGCCATCTTGGGCTTCCCTGGTGGCTCAGATGGTAAAGAATCCACCTGCAATGTGGGAGATTCAGATTCAATCCCTGGTTTGGAAAGATCCCCTGGAGAAGGGAATGGCAACCACTCCAGTATTCTGGCCCAGAGAATTCCATGGACAGAGAGCTACAGTCCATGGAGTCTCAAAGATTTGGACACAATGGGATGACTAACACTTTCACTTTTACTTACTTTCATTGCCATCTTGCTATTGATTTGTAGATTTCTGCCTGTTGGACCTATTCTTCTGTAAAAGAAAGGTGTTGAAATCTGAAACTGAGCTATTGTATTCATCCATTTCTTTTTATAATTCTGTAAATTTTTGCCTCACCTAGCTCAATGCAGTGTTGTTAAACACATAGATATTAAGTACTATTATATCTCCTTGGAGAGACGACCGTTTTATCATTGTGTGATGCCCTTCTTTATCCCTTGTAGCTCTACTAGCTTCAAAGTCTGCTCTGTCTGAAATTAAGATAGTTATATAATTATCCTGTTACTTTTTTTATTAAAGTATATTTTCCCTATTTATTTATTTTTAATGTACTTTTAATTTGAAGTGGCCTCCTTGTGGACAGTATGTAGTTGGGCCTTGTTTTCTGCTCCATTCTGACAATCTCTGTCTTTTAATTGGTGTGCTGATGTTCAAAACTGATTATTGATATAGTTATTTCATTTAAGTGAAATGAATGTGAAGAATGATAGAATAATACAAGAGATGGGAG
This sequence comes from Cervus canadensis, assembly GCF_019320065.1. Taxonomy (NCBI): domain Eukaryota; kingdom Metazoa; phylum Chordata; class Mammalia; order Artiodactyla; family Cervidae; genus Cervus; species Cervus canadensis. The sequence continues at coordinate 62,921,471 of NC_057398.1, read as the reverse complement.
GACAAATTAAGCTTATTTTCTTATTATGTTACTCACATTATCCATGAAGTGGTGTAGTGTTATCTGAAAGTAGACTTAAATTAGTTATAATTTCTAATTGCATGCTCCAGGATGAGGACTAGAAAATGTAAAAAAAAACAAAAAACAAAAAAAGAAGGAATTATAATCGCTATGCTAAGAAAGGAGAGAAAATGGAATAATGTAAAATGCTTTGTTAAAAACACAAAAGGCAGGCAAAGAATGGAAGATAAAAGTAGAAAAAAATAATAAGGTCAACAAACAAAACAATAATGAATATGGTACATATTAACCTAACTTTGTCTATCTATAAGCATACACACATTTTATATATATTTTATATATAAATATACATATATATAATATGTATATTTTGATTTTATTATTTTGAACAAACTGTTGTCAGTTCAGTCAAGTAAGAATAAGAAGAACAAAAGTTTTCATTTCGTCTTCATTTATTCCTTCTTTGATGTTCTTCTTTACATAGATCTGAGTTTCTGAACTATAATATTTTAAACATTTTCCTTTATAAGGAGTTTCTTGTAACATTTCTTGCAAGACCAGTCTACTGACAACACATTTTCTCAAATTTTGTCTGTGAATGTATATTTCCCCTTCATTTTTGAAGGATAACTTTGTAGGGCATAGAGCTCTAGGTTGATAGGTTTTTTGCTCAACAATATAAATATTTCAGTGTCTCATTTTGTTTCTGAGAAGCCAGATGTAATTCTTATGTTAGTTCCTCTGTAGGTAACATATTTTATTTCTCTGGCTTCTTTCAGGATTTATTCTTTAATTTTTATTTTTTGTAATTTATAAATGATTGCTTAGTTTAGTTTTTGGGCATTTTTTTTTCTATTTGGTGTTTTCTGAGTTTCCTGGATCTTTGGCTAGATCTTAGACATTAATTTGAGGGAAATTCTAAGTCATTCTTGTTTCTTTCTTTTTCTTTTTTTTTTCTGCTCCTTGTTCTCTTTTCTTTCTGGAATTCTTATTATGTTTATGTCACACATTTTGTGTTTGTTCCTCAATCATTGGATATTCTATTCCTTAAAAAAAAAAAAAAAAACTTAGTCTCTGTTGTCTTTACTTTTGATTTTTGAGGTTGCTATTGATAAATCCTTTAGCTCAGAGATTCTTTCCTCAGATCTGTTGACTAATGAACCCATTGGAGGCATTCTTCTTTTCCATTATAGTGTTTTTTTTTTTAATTGCTAGCATTGTTTTCGTTCTTTCTTGGATTTTCTTCTCTCTACTTGTGTATCTGTTTTTATATATTAATTTATCCATTAGAGCTCTTATGTATTAATTATAGTAATTTTAAATTCTTGATCTGATAATCCCAGCATCCTTGTCATGCCTTGTTCTGGCGCTTGCTCTGTCTCATCAGACTGTGTCTTATGCCTTTTGGTATTCCTTGTAACTTTTTCTTGGTAGCTGAATGTGATTGATGGGTAAAAGGGACTGCTAGAAACAGGTCTTAAGTAATGGGATGATGAGGTGTGGAGAAGGGGAAATATTCTATGGTCCTATTGTTTGGTCATTTTTCATAGAGTTTATACCTTTGAACTGTAAAATTCATAAAAGTGTCTCAGATTTTTCCTCCCTCACACCTGGAATAGAACAAGATGGCTAGAATGGGCTGCTGCTGCTAAGTCGCTTTTAGTCGTGTCTGACTCTGTGCTAGAATCGGGTATTTCCCTTCCCCTAGGTCACCCAGGCTGAGATAATCCTATAGAAAGTTAACCTCTGATTATCTAGCTTTCTCTGAGGACAGAGGAGAACAGAGTGTTCTAGAGTATTTCAAAATGGTTTCTTTTCCATCCCGCTGTGGAAAGAAAGAGGATATCATTAAATATTTACTGTAGGAAGCTGGTTGAGTTCCTTGAGGTAAATCTCAAAAAATGGTGGAAAGTCTTCTTATGACTGGGTCTCTCTGTTATTTTTAATTCCCAAACTTTCCACACACACACGTGAGTTTGTGTGTTTGTGTGTGTTTTAGTCACTAAATTGTGCCTGACTTTTTTTGTGGTCCCATGGACTGTAGCACATGTCCTCTGTCCATGGGATTCTTCAGGCAAGAATACTGGAGTTGCTAGCCATTCTCTTCTCCAGGATATCTTCCCAACCCAGAGATCAAACCCAGGCCTCCCCACTGCAGGCAGATCCTTGACTGTCTGAGCCGCCACCAGGGAAGCCCTTCCACACATTTGCTGTCAACAATTTGTCAGTGGACGTTCAGGTGTTCTTACCTTAGCACTGATTCCTATGCTTGTTTCAACATGAGTTTCTGCTTTGGACTGTGATTCCCCGTATTCCCTGTCTGTCTTTCCAATATTGGAGCAGCAGTTTGTTTCCTTCTTATGGATGTAAGAAGACTTGTGGATTTTTCCATCTGTTTTACTTGTTATGAGGAGGGAATGGTGACTTCCAAGCTCCTTATATGCAGAACTGGAAACCAGAGATCATATGGATTTCTTCATATATTCTGCATATTGAGTCATTTGTTGGAATACAATTATGTTAACTGGTATTTTTGATAAATAAAGAGATAGTAAAATGAATAACTTTTGATATAAAATCTATACAAAAATGCATATATATATTTGAAAAAAATATTAGTTTTTGTATTAAATGAGAAAGCTTGTTAAGACATAAAATGCAATATGAGACAAATATGGTTGATGTCCTCTACTTTAGTCTTATTCTCAACTAAATTTAAAATTTTTGAAGTTTATTTTTAATTAGAGAATAATTGCTTTGCAATGTTGTGTTGGTTTCTGCTGTACGGTGTGAATCAGCCATAAGTATACATACGCCCCCTCCCTCTGGAACCCCGCTCCCACCCCTCTAGGTGGTCACCGAGCACCATGTTGAGCTTCCTGTGCTATACATCAGCTTCCCACTAGCTAGCTATTTTACACACAGTGATGTGTATGTTTCAGCGCTGCTCTCTCAATTAGCCCCACCCTCTCTTTCCCCTGTGGCGTCCACAAGTCTGTTCTTTCTGTCTGTATCTTTATTCTTGCCATGCAAGCAGGCTCATCAGTACCATTTTAAAGTGTGTGAGGTGATTAAAGATTAGAAGGATTATTTCTGGAAGAAGGGGCATTTGCCATGCATTATACAATAGAGCATTTCTGAGGGAAATGTGGTCCACCTTAAAACCTGTAGGCAGTATCTGGTAATGTAGTTCATCTGGGTATAGATACCAATAATCAATTTCATTAGTCCTCCCACACCAATCCCTGTGTAGATGGTTTCTTTTGCTATAATATAGGTTAGCAAGATTCTCTCTTAAATGTTAGCACTTCTTTTATATTATATGGCTAAGATGTAAGAATGTAGAGGAGACAGTTGAATGCAGAAGGAAAATATTAGGTTTACTTCTTGGGTATAACTCTTTGTAAATGAGCCACATTATACTTATCTATTGTTCCATATACATAATGAATGGAGATATGAAATTATTCAAAAACTTTCAATATACTCTAACTTTGGAACCAATTGAATATAATATTTTTAAAGGAAAAATGGCTGTAAACAATGAAACACAAGAAAATTTGATGCTATGGATAAACAGTGGCCCTGAATAGGAATTACTCATAATCACAACCATTTTCAAGTCTGGTAAAAAGTTGAAAGCAAATATGTAATCAGGGAAAGCAATTGTTTCTCTTGGTTTTTCAATTTATTTCACTGCTTGAATTTCTGACATAAACATGTATTAATTTTGCCATTAAAAATGACAGGTTGGAACAAACAAGAATTCTGCTATTCCATGTTCCTATCATATGATCAATAAATAGTCTAGAGATGACAAGTCATTGTAATAGAAAATAGACACATTCCTGTCTTTTTTTTTTTGAGCTTAAGAGGTAAAAATACTTCCCCCTCTTAAGTTTAGATAAAATTTCTGGGAATATTAAAACTTTAAAAAATGTGCATTTACAGATTTGCAATAAGAGATATACTATTCATACAATTATACTTTTTATTGAGTCTCTGATTTGAAGTGTGATGTTGAAGACTCTTGAGAGTCCCTTGGACTGCAAGGAGATGCACCCAGTCCATCCTAAAGGAGATCAGTCCTGGGTGTTCATTCGAAGGACTGACGTTGAAGCTGAAACTCCAATACTTTGGCCACCTGATGTGAAAAGCTGACTCATTGGAAAAGACCCTGATGCTGGGAAAGATTTAGGGCAGGAGGAGAAGGGGACGGCAGAGGGTGAGATGGTTGGATGGCATCACCGACTCAATGGACATGGGTTTGGGTGGACTCCGGGAGTTGGTGATGGACAGGGAGTCCTGGCGTGCTGCGATTCATGGGTTCGCAGAGTCGGACCTGACTGAGCGACTGAACTGAACTGAACTGATAAATAATACTTAGTTCAGTCAAAATGATGAACTAATATATTTTTTTCCATTTGAAGAAAGCCTGGTGTAATAGCAGTTTCACAGAGCTATTTATGGTATATGTGTATGTATAATTTTACAAAGTGCATATGCATTTTCTATCACTTTTTTCCATTCAATGTGCATAAAGTTTTTCTCATACATGCATACTTTCCTGAGACTCATTAGTTGTCTTCTATACTCAAGTTAAGGCACCTTTTTCTATTTTCAGTGTAGTTGCTGTTGTTCTATGCTTTTCTATGCAATCAAACTGCCTATTTTTTTCTATACCATTGTCTTAGGTTTAGTCTTATGGATTATTCTTACTATATTGTGCTTGATTTTCACATTGATGTGAGTTGTAAAATTTGTGCATAGCCTCATTTAAGGGTGCAGTTGATCCCCTGGAGAAGGGAATGGCTACCCAGTCCGGGATTCTTGACTGGAGAATTCCATAGCCAGAGGAGCCTTGTGGGCAACATACCATGGGGTTGCAAAGAGTCAGACATGACTAAAACTTGATTTAGGATGATCTAAAATGTAGGCACTCTTTTTCTCTTTTCAAAGAAAAATGTTAATATGCAGCACTGATGTCAGAAAAAAATATTACAATTTTACAGTCTTAGAAGTAGACTGTGAATGATTCCAAAAAGTTTACCACAGGGTTATTATAGTGCCTCCACCTTTCAATAGCAAATACTTACACACACTTTACACTTGCTATGCAATCCTTACTGTCCTCCAGGCCCATGATAAGCACATAGCATTGGTTATCTCATTTTTCTTCACAGACTCTTCAGACTGTAAGAAAATTTTAACTATTTCACTGGACAGAAACTTGAAACTTAGATCTAGTAAGTGGTGGAGTTCTAATGATGACCAGAAATATTTTAAAGATATAATGTGATAACTTTATTAATAAAACAACAGACTCTCTAATAATACTATTTTCCTTTAAGAATGTGATGTGGTTTTTGTTTGATTACTCTTCTTTAGTTCCACCTTTTTTTTTTTAATCATTGTTTTAACTTTTTTCTATTTTTTTTTTCTTCAGATTCAAGCAAATCTAATTCTTATTGAATTAATTTTATAAATCCAATGCATTTTTGTCACGTGGTGCTGATATTACTTTTAGAATATGTAAAACCCCAAAAATGATCAAAAATAGCAAAGCCTGCTTATTTCCGAATGAATTATTAATGCCATTTTAATTTTAACCTAAATAAAGTTGAATTTATATTATTATTTATATAATTCCAAGTCATCCCTTTTAATAAGAAAGTTATTTATTTTCTTTTATTCTCTGTAAAATTCTCTGATTGTGAAAATGATAGATGGTGGTTTAATGAAACAAAATAGAAACAATATAGGAAAAGCTGAAATGAAAACACAGTCATATTTTTCATTTAATACTTTTAATATCCTCTCTGAATATTAACGACATATTTAAAAACAGTTTACACCAGTTGTCAATTAGAGAAGAGCTCATTTGTTACAGTGTGAAGACAAATTTTTGCTAAATATCAGTACATTTTGAAAAGTTTTGATTTTGCGTTTTACAGCTGGCCAAGTCATAGTTTTTGTTCTTGTACACACCACACCCCTCTTCAGCTTCCCAGCCCCTTAATTTTCCTCATGATATTCAGATAAAACCACAAATCAATGTAACACCTCAGAAAGGATATCATTTTTGTGTCCTAAAATCTATTTTCCTTTGTTTCAGCATCCTCTCACCAAGAGATAATTGATTAAAAGAAAAACATGTTTTTTTACTCTGCATGTCATTTCTAAAAACACTGAAGGCTATCAGTATTGGGTTATTGTTAGTCTTCATCATTTTTATGTTTAGCTATTGAATAGCTCTTCCTTTGTTACATTACATATGGAGACCTCTAAGTCAGATGCTCATCCACCAGCTCATAAACAAGAGTTGAAATAATTTGTGGCACAACTACATAATTCATTTTTGGTAGAGTTAGCATATTTATACAAATGTTTATACATTAAGTTAGCTTTTATTACTTTCTTTTCATTTTTATTCCTTTCGTTAGTATTGAAAATATAAAATATTATAGACACATTTGTTAGTATTGACATGTAGGGTTCTTAAAATATAATACAATTGGAAAAATAGATTTGCATCATTGAACATGCTAAAGTTTTTTAACTTTATATTAAATCAAACAATGATTAGTGAAGCCAGTTATGAATAATAAAATATAAAATAAAATTATAAATAGGAATATGCAGTATTATTATTATTATTATTATTATATACTCTAGAGGTGCAGGAATAAAATGATCAATAGAAATAGAGGTAGTATCTGGGAAATCCCATGGACAGAGAAGCCTGGCAGGCTACCATCCATGGGGTCACAAAGAGTCAGAAATGACTGAGCAACTGAACACGCATACACAGATATTCAAATATTCTGAAAATTTGTGAGACTTATTTAAATCCCCTGTATTTATTCTCAAGAACATAGTAATTGAATAGGAATTGTCTGTAATGAGATAAAATAACCCTATTTATCCTCTTTCAACAGTTAACTGTCTAGGAGATTACATACCAGTTTCTAAGATCTCATGTCAATGAGAATATTTATTTAGAAAGCGTCATTAAAATGGCAATATTGGAGTTTGTTTGTATTAATGTGGTATGTATTTTTGTGTGCGTGTGTTGGGGGAGATAGTTAAACTATCTGATGGAACAAGATGAAGATTTATATTATCTCAAATTCTAAATGGTCTTCCCAGGTGGCCCAGTGATAAAGAATTAGCCTGCCAGTGCAGGAGATGAGTTTGATTCCTTGATTGGGAAGATTCCCTGGAGAAGGAAATGGTAACCTAGTCCAGTATTCTTGCCTGGGAAATCCCAGAGACAGAAGATTCTCCTGTTATTCTTTGTTATGAATCATTTACATTTAATGTTAATTACACACACACATACATATGTACATGACTGTATGTGACACATCAACATCGGAAATGATTCTCCTGAACAAAATAAGGAATATTCAATGCCACCACTGGAGAGGAGCAGTAGATGAGAACACAAGTTTATGTGGTGTTAGAGAAAGAGTAAACCACGTCCCCAATGGTTGCTGTGTGCTCATAGCCAATCTGGGTTATTCTAAAGGACTTGCTGTTTAGAAAATGTGACAGAATTTTCATGATACAATTATATATCCTCTCCATGCACCTGAGATGATGTGTCCATCGCTGCCCTGTCTTTGACTATCACCTATGTGTTTTTGACTCCCCAAATAGTAATTCCATGTTTGAAATAGCTTCCAAGAAACATACCACATTGTCACTTCTTTTATTGGATCTTTTCAACTAAGAGTGTTGTTCAAGTCAGAGTCAAAATAGTCAAAATCAGGCTTCCTCACATGCTCTTCACAATGGAGTTTCTTTGCCTTATATTTGAATGTTATCATTTAGTCTAGAAACTTCATTCTCAATGTTTCATAATCTTATTAGCTCTAGTTTTTCAAAAGCCATCTTCTTCAGATAAATCATATTGCCACTAATCCACTCAGGCCTTCTTTATCATAATAATGGCATTAATGTCTTCCTAGGTTTGGGTTTCCCCTCACACTGTCCTCTTGTCTTTGTCTTAATATTAATACCTGTGGGTTTACACAAGAGCATGATATGTTCTGCAAATACTTCACTAAACAAATAAGCAATATCCCCTGTGCTTGGTAGAATTTGCATTCTAATGAGAGGTGTTGACAATAATCATGATAAATGAGTAAATTATACAGCATGTTATAAGCTGAAAACTACTATGGAAAAGATAGACCAAGGTAAGGAGCAGAGGAAATAATAGTTGGAAGAAGGAAATGTGGGAAGCTATGTCATGAGACCCTGAGGCTAGGAAAGATTGAAGGCAGGAGGAGAAGGGGACAACAGAGGATGAGATGGTTGGATGGCATCATCGACTCAATGGACATGGGTTTGGGTAAACTCTGGGAGCTGGTGATGGACAGGGAGGCCTGGAGTGCTGCGGTTCATGGGGTCGCAAAGAGTTGGACACGACTGAGCAACTAAACCGAACTGATGTTCATTTAACATTGGTTAGTCCAAGTGATCGGAGAGAGATACATTTGAGTAGAAATGAAGAAAGTGAAGGAATGAGTTTAGAAATATTTTGAGGAAGAGCATTTCAGGAACAGCAAGTCAAAAATTATGAGACAGAAGAATAGCTAGCATGTTTTGGGAACAGCAAAGAAGCCATTGTGCTTGGGATGGAGTAAATGAGGAAAAGAGGGAAAGAGATGAGTTAGAGAGGTGTCAGGGAGCTTGAAAATAGAGCATCTTTTTAGTCATACCAAGGAGCTCTGGCTTTTACCCTGAGCGAGGTGGGAAGCCATTGTGTGGCTGTGAACTGTGAAATAAAATGAGATCAACAATGTTTTGCAAACCTTTCTGGTTGTTAAGAGTATCTTTTTAAACCCCCCCAAATGATTATAATACTTCTCTGCTTTAAAATATGTTTGTATTTTTTTTTTTTTAAATCCTCAGGATAAATTTCCAGTCAGATGTAATCACTCAAACATCTCATCTGATACTATTCATCCCAAATACCCATGGGGAGAACAAAATCTCTCTATAATATGTGATTCCATAATTAAGTGCTAAGGCTGGACTCTGCAAACCATAACTTTATAGAAATGGTGAAGTAATACAAGTGGGAATCATTAGGGACTACTTTGTGTAGGTGTTTGAACACAAGGTCAATCTTGAGGATAAAAAAAATCAATTTATCTAAAAGGAGAAAGGTGGGATAAGGTGAAGGATGTTGTATAAGCAAAGGCAGAGAATTAACAAAGTCTAACTGGACGGCAAGATTGCCTGCCTCCTGGGAGAAGAGGGGCAGATGGAGGCCAAGCAGAAGAGTTTAAATATTGATACCAGCATAAAAGAGTAGGAAATTGCAGATTTTTAAGTAGAAAAATGAAATAATAAAATCAGTCTTTAGACAGTAGCCTGGAAGATGGTTTTGATTTATTGATGAGAGATGAACAAAGAAGAAACTAGTCTCATATGAGTCAAAACTTGCTCTCTACCTAAAGGAGCATGCTCTGTCATATCTTGGTAAATTCAGTCTTGGTAAATTCGGAAACCTTATATGAGTGATGTTGTTGACTAAAGAGGGCTTCCATTATTTTCTCTGAAGATTGATGCATGGGCAAAGGGAAGGAAATGGAATTGAAGATAAAGGCAACATTTGTCTTCTTTCTGCTTAGGTGTATTGTTGATGTGTATCAGATCCTAGACCTTTTAGTGATGTTTACTGTCCAATGTATGTGTGTGTGACAACTATTAATAGATTGGATGGCAAGAACATGGTAAAGTCTGGTACATATAATAAAGTTGATGTTTTGTTCTTCAGGTAACAGAAACAAGGACGGGTCCTCTTGGCTGCAGTAACTATGACAACCTAGATTCTGTCAGTTCTGTTCTGGTTCAGAGTCCTGAGAATAAGATTCAGTTGCAAGGTATGTAGGTGAAATTTCATTAATTCTCTATGAGCCTGAATGACAGTTATCCAGTTGTGATTTCTTTCTTCTTCTTCTTTTTTTTTAAATAAGCTGTATGTTCAGTATTGCTGCTGCTGCAAAGTCTCTTCAGTCGTGTATTAGGCTTTTAAAATTCTTATAAAAGGCTCCTAATCTTTAACTGATATAAACATTCTAGACCAGATGAAGAGAATGTCAAAATTCACTTTGCTTTTTAAATTAAATAATTGATAACAATTGAAAATGCATTGTGATAATATTTTTGTTCCGCACAGTAATCATTGTCTCAATAAGGAGCAGTTTTCCTTAGCTTTCCTTGAGCTTTAACTGTTTCCTCATATGAAAGTGGAAGTTGCTCAGTCGTGTTGGACTCTTTGCAACTCCATGGACTGGAATTCTCTAGGCCAGAATACTGGAGTGGGTAGCCTTTCCCTTCTCCAGGGGATCTTCCCAACCCAGGGATCGAACAAAAGTCTCCCGCCTTGCAGGAGGATTCTTTACCAGCTGAGCCACAGGGAAAGCCCTTTCTCTTCATAGATTCTGATAAAATTGTAACCATATTTAAGCATACTGTAATGTGAAACTTTGACATTTTAAGCATAGCTTAATATGATAGTTAAGGCTGTCTTTCTCTTCTGACAAATAGACATATTCTTAAGAGTATATTAACAAAATATTTATACTTGCATTATTTCTTTTATAAAGATAAATTCTGTGATAATAGTAATAATTTATCGTCTTCTGTTACTATACTTTGTGAAATCATTCAACAGAGAACCTTTTAAAACCATAATTTTATTTTATTCCCTAAATGTTTAAGCATGTGTATATCACTCATTCATACAGATAGGGAAAGGTTATGTATCCACATGTTTAAACATGTACTAGCTGAATAAGCTCAAAAATACCTTTTTGATGACACATAATCTAAATTTAATTCACTGATCAAAAGGGTAATTTTGAGTTGATTTTCTCTAGTCTACCTTCTTTAATTGCTTAAGTTAGAGCTATATTTGCATTATTCAGTTTTACATAAAAATGTTTAAAATTTCATAAATTTGTGGGATTTTTCCTCAATTTTTCCATCTAAAAATTTAAAGGCATCAGGTTATTTAAATTTAACTTAAGTAATAAATAGATTTCATTCAATTTGAATTGTACAAAGTTACAGAGAAAGTGCTTAAATTTTTAAACTCTAAATGCTATCCAAGTTATTATTGTCAATTTTAGCTTTAAAGTTATTGAAATATTTTCTCTAATTTAAATAGAAGCATAATCTCTCACTATTACCTATAATTCTCTACTATTCACCCCTTTTTAAAATGTATTGACTTTCCATCAGAGTATTAATTTTACTAGAGAAAGACAAGCAAATTTTATGTCAAGTATGTTTATTTCAGTTGATCCAATTTTATTTATTAACACTATTGATTTTTACTCTTTGTGAATCACTGTGTTCAGCATTAAGAATATAATATTTAAACACAAAACTTCTGCCTCCTATCACCCTTGGAAAAAAACCAGCACAAGGAATAAATGAAGTGACATACCCATTTTGTGTAACTATTTTTTCTGTTCCCTTCAATTTATGTAAGGCAGAAACCTGCATCTCTTTCACCTTTTACTACTTGATAGGACTAGTTACAACTATATTTGTACCACAATGCACAAAGACTCTTGCAAAGATAATACTGTGAAAATCAATATCAAGACCCTCAATATCCCATGTACTCTTTCTTTCTTAAATTTCATCTGTACTTACTAGTATCATGTTGATTCACCTATTCATTCTCATCTTTAATATATATTAAATGTATTATTTATGTGTTATATATATATAAATAATATATAACAAAAAATAGTAGCCCTTCTCCACTAAAAAGAAAAAAAAGGAATGCAAAACATTCACCAGTTCCAGAATGTTACCATGATACATCACTTTGAAAAGTATTTATAAAACCCTGGGTCACTATATGTGCAATTGCAAAAACTGATGTTTCAGAAGAATCTTTTATTAAAGTACTACTGTAGGTCTTTGTGTCTTTCATCGTTAGCTGGTTTTATGGGTAGATGTGCATAGGTATGGATGACGTGTGTGTGTGTGTGTGTGTGTGTGTGTGTGTGTGTGTGTGTGAGAGAGAGAGAGACCTTGTGTTTTGCTTGTAAGCGTGAGATGAAGCACTAGAATTAGTACTTGGTCCACTTGGAGATATCGAGTTCAGCTCTACTATTGACCTTCTTCTTCTGAAGCTCTGGTCTTATAGAAGAAAAAGAATTGTTCCTGAAGTAGAATTTTATCAAAGCAATGAAAGCATCAATAAGAATTACTGAGGTACAGCATTAGGCAAAAAATTCAAAACGAATTCCATGACTTAACTATCTATATTAGAATTGACATTCATAAATGAGCTGTCAGAGATATGCATTGCAAATTAGCACATTGATTTTGACTGAAAACAAATGAAATCAAATGTTTCCTGGCAGCGAGTAAGCTGGATTTATCTGCTAACTGTTTGTCTGGCTTTGTCAATCAGGTTTCAGAGCAGACACATTTTTTTTTTTAATTGAAAGATCCATATCTACTACTCTGAAGTACTGATGAAAATACATTTAATACACATGACAAAATGTAATTCATAGGAAGTATTAGCAAATACATACTGAAATGAATGATATTCCAATTTTTCAACCCACTTAAGAATTTAACATATCAAACAAGGTACATTTGCATGAAAGGGTAACAGAAGTAATTCAAAGTTATTATATTTTGGTAGTAATATTTGGTAAAGTTCCCAGAAAGTGAATGACCCATGTGATTAGGTAACAAATACTTTTCCACATCAGTTGGTTCCTAACGCTTTATTTCAGCAAAATTGGCACAAGATTGTGTTATCAAATAGATAATAAATGATGGAGCACTAGGCAATTATATTGCTTATAAAACTAACCTGTTTCCTATTTTTTAATCTATTGATATGTTGGAACACATTTTCTTAGAGCTTGATGGTGGTTAAGTCACTAAGTCATGTCCGACTCTTGCAGCCCCATGATATAGCTCACCAGTCTTCTCTGTCCATGGGATTCTCCAGGCAAGAATACTGGAGTGAGTTGTCATTTCCTTTTCCAGGGTTCTTAGAGCTTACATATATAAAAATTAAAAGAAGGCAAATAATTTAATTTGAAATAATTCATATTAATTTATATTTCTAGAAAAATCCCACAGTAATTAACAAAGCTCTATCAATTCATTAAATCATGAGTTTTCAAGGAGCAGATAACATTTATCTTTAAAAGTTATTTATCAATACTTGTAATACATATAACTATTTAATTGTATATTATCAGTGATTATAATAATTCAAATCATAGTGATTTTTAAAATTATTTTCATTATGAAAAAACTATATTTTATGTAATCCATGCTACAAAATTTTGTATTATTTATAATTTTCAGAAAAACATATATACATTTTCAACCATTGATTTTTATAGTAGAGACATGATTGTGATTAAAGAAAGATGTTTAGTAATAAAATATAGTATATTAGTACAAAAACTTGTAGGACAGTGAAATGAAATGGTGATTTCAAGGAGAGAACATACACACACACACAACACATACACACACACATACAGTTTGCTCATTTGTTCTTTTTAAAGGAGAGTGTTGATGCCAGATTACTGGGATTAGATTCCATCAGTACATACAGATATGTGATGAAATATTTTTATTTTAAGATACTTATAAGAGATTACCTACTTTTGATCTATTTAATGTATGATAAAAAATTTAGATGTCAACTTCACCACATTCAAGAGAGTCCTTAGTTTTTCACACTCTTCATATTCCTTTAGGTAGCACATGAGCTATTTTTTGTTCAGTCACTCAGTTGTGTCTATCTCTTTGGACCCCATGGACTGCAGCATGCTGGGATTCCCTGTCCTTCACCATCTCCCAGAGCTTGCTCAAACTCATGCCCGTGAGACATGAGCTATACTGCACTGAAGATCTCTGGTCAGCTGATCATTTTCACAGTTGTCTGTCTTGCTAGACTTTATGTTTGTATGATGCAAATTAGAACTTTATTCATCTCTCAAGAATTTATTAAAATCTTAAATTTTTATTCACCAAATATTGCTTCTTTCTTTCTCTACTCTCATCATGAAGTTCCAATTAACTGTGTTATTAGATAATTTAGTCATGACCTATGTGTCTTTTCTCTTGGAAGAAAAGTTATGACCAACCTAGACAGCATATTAAAAACTGGAGACAATACTTTGCCAACAAAGGTCTGTCTAGCCAAAGCCATGGTTTTTCCAGTAGTCATGTGTGGATGTGAGAGTTGGTCTATAAAGAAATCTGAGCGCCGAAGAATTGATGCTTTTGAACTGTGGTGTTGGAGAAGACTCTTGAGAGTCCCTTGGACTGCAAGGAGATCCAACCAGTCAATCCTAAAAAGGAAATCAGTCTTGAGTATTCACTGGAAGGACTGATGCGGAAGCTGAAACTCCAATATTTTGGCCACCTGAAGCGAAGAACTGACTCCTTGGAAAAGACACTGATGCTGGGAAAGATTGAAGGCAGGAGGAGAAGGGGATGACAGAGGATGAGATGGTTGTGTGGCATCACCGACTCAATGGACCTGAGTTTGAGTGGACTCTGGGAGTTGATGGACAGGGAGGCCTGGTGTGCTGCAGTCCCTGGGGTCACAAAGAGTCGCACACGACTGAGCACTGAACTATGTCCTTTCTGCTGTTTTCTATTCTTTATATCCATTTGCCATTTTATTATTCTGTGTTCAATATTTTTTATGACATATACCAATTTGTTGTTTATCTCTTCAGCTGTGTCTAGTCTGCTATTAAATCTATTATTGGTAACTCCTATATGTGTGTGTGCATGTGTTTGTATGTATATATGTATATATATATTTTATTTGCAGAATTTCCATTTGATTATAATTTTTAGTTTCCAGTTCTTTGTCAAAATTGTCTACTGTGTTTGTTTAATTCTTTATTGGGTGACTGAAATTAATTTATAGTTCATTTTTGATAAACTATTCTTTCTTATTTATATGCTCATTATTTTTATTAAATTTTGATGCTGTGCTTTATAAAAATAGTTTAAAATTCTTGATATTTTCTTTCTCCAGAGAAGGTTTACTTTTGTTTACAGTAGCATTTCAATCCATTTTAATTGACTTGTTTGAAAGTATGCTTAAACCTATGAAATCTAATTTTTTGTTTAATTACTGCTTGAGTATATAGCCCTAACAAATCTGGAGAAATTTACTATCTTTATCATGACTGGCTCTAAATTTCAATTTTTGGTTTGCTAACTGGACAAAAGTCTAAGACAAAAGCTATGTGGTTCACACCTCAGGGATCCTTTTCTTGTCATGGTAGTTCTAGACATCCTCACTTTTATTGGACTTTGCATCCTTTTGAACAGATTTTTAGAAGTTGAATTATAGTTTATTTACAATGTCATGTTAGTTTCAAGTGTACAGCAAAGTGATTTTGTGCCATATATATATATATACATATATATATATAAGAATATCTCTGCACATACTTTTTAGATTGTTTTGCATTATAGGATATTGACTAATAGTTCCCTGCACTATATAGTATAAACAGATTATTTTAATATGCCTTCTATATTTTCTAGTTGTTCCTAGTGAGAAGTTTGGTTGGAAAAAACTGGTCGTCCAATACTGGACATGGTTATGTTTTACTGAGTGGGTTTTCAGCTTGTAACACTTGCCCT
The DNA here is from genome assembly GCF_019320065.1 of Cervus canadensis. NCBI lineage: Eukaryota > Metazoa > Chordata > Mammalia > Artiodactyla > Cervidae > Cervus > Cervus canadensis. The sequence goes on along the minus strand of NC_057398.1, from coordinate 62,905,760 downwards.
GTCTCACATGCTCACTTTCACAATATTCCCTAGGCTCAGAACTCTGCTTTGTCTCATAATCGAGGAGACTTTCTAATAATGGTTTCATCAGTATTTTTACTCTGTTGTTTCTGTACATTAACAAAATGTCTATAGGACAGCCCTCCCAATCCTTCTGAGTTGTCTAAGGCAGTCCAAGTTTTCTGTCTAGGTATTAATTATTGTTTACATTAATGATCTAGTTGTAAAGTTAAATAGTTTTGAGCGGTCTGACTATAAACCTCTTTTGCAAAAAAATTGTTATTTTTAGCATGGTTTTATAGAATATCAGTTTCCTTTCTTTCGACTGATAGATAGATATAAAGCAGAGATAACATGCAACAGAAATCCTTGTATGTCTAAAGCTAAACTCATCATTTTCTGCCAGCAGGCTTTCCTTCTCAAGTTACTTTTCCAGCCTTTTCTGTTTCTGCAAAGGCGCTATCATTTTTACTGATTAAAAATTATACTATAACTACTTGGTTTATGACATTTTAAGTGTTACATAAATTCTTTGATTTTCTTTCAATTTTGATTTTTTTAAATTGAGATAATCAGGTTCCATATATCTTGTCCAAAGTCCTGAGTCTCATTAACAGAGACTCTGACTTAGCCAGTTTATAACACTGGATATCAATATTTGCAGATATTAGATATTTCTGAAGTATACAGTCATTTGATGACCTACAGGACTAGACATTTAAGAATATATCTAGCTTTATCATTTTACTCCTCCAAGTCATTTGACATATTTCACCTGCCTTACATCATATAAAGTATTGTCTAGTAGATCCCATTCTTCTTCTGTCTCCTAAAAAATTACCCTGGATTTATTTTTCTAAGCACTCATCGCATTCTCATAGTGCATGTGAATTAAAACAATATTACTAATTGCTATTAAAAAAAATGTTCCATAGTTCATGTGTGATATTGCTAATATAGTATCCCATGCCCCGCCCCCGCAAATCTCTTAAAGTTGAAAAGTATCCATGTATCAAATAATGTTCCAGTCTACCTTTTAATGAAAGGTTTTATTAATCTTACGAACCTAATGTGGTTGCTTTACCAATTAATAATACCTAGTGAAATATATGTAGCCTGACTCTAGTACTTATTAAGTACTATTGTATAATATCATTGTATACTTCTAATATTATATATTATATTGCCTCTTCTACTAAGTATATTGCAAATGCCTTTAGGGCAAGAATTGGTCATCTTCATATTGTACTTTCCCTAGAAAGTCTCTTCTAAATGGAAGGCATTCAATAATTATTTGAGGTGAAATAAAAATGAATAATAAAGTAATAAATATGTGTTGAGTACTTTTCCGGACCAATCTGTGGTAGAATTAGTCTGAAAGAATGAGATGAGTACAATTGTCAGACTTTTAAAAGATAGACTTTTTCCCCTAAATGTTAATTCATGATTTTAGTTAAATTAGCCTTGTAGATAATGATTGTATCAAAAAAAAATGTGTTTTTGTTTTGTTTGTTTTTTTGTTAGAAAGGAAGCATGTAAAAGAGGTAAAAATCAAATTTTGTGGTAAATAGCTGTGAGGTATTGAATAAATTTTCCTCTACTTTTATGTTTATTTTTACCTACTGATTATATTGAATATTTACCTTTTTGATTAGATTTTTGTAGCAAATGCTTAAATGTAAAACTAGTAGAGATCCCTAAATATTTTTGATAGCTTTATTTTTATTCTTGATATATTCTTAAGAATTAGTAACTTAACTTGCATGTGGAAAAGAAGTAAACTGTATCACTATGACTGACGAGGAATAATCAGTGAAACAACTCAGTCTCTCTGATGACTTTCCTGTAGTCAATTGAAGTGATCATTTGAAAAACATACTCATATAAAGTTATGTGTTTTAATGACATCAGATACAGCAACATTTCATAACACTTTTGCCAGTGTTGCAAATAATATCTAAGTGGAGATGAGCTGGTAATTTGAAGGTAAAATAAAAATATTGACAGTATTTGAAAATAAGTGGAAAAGAAATGCATACATCTCATTTCAAAATATATAAAGGTAGGTTCTATCTACATTACATAAAAGTAATCAAATATTCTGATCAATAAATTCAAATAGCCAATCAAATCAATTTAAAAAACAAAATCAGATAGTCTGAGATATTAAATGCTTTATAATTTCCCAGATTCTTTTTTTTTTTGACAGAATTTTCAATTTATTTTTAAAAATCTAATCCAACAGTAGAAAACACATTAAAAAATGCTTTTTGTTCTAATCATTTAAATTCCTCAAGCTTGGTGTTTGGATTTTTTTTTCTTTTTTTTTTTTATTTATTTTTCTTAGTTGGAGGCTAATTACTTTACAATATTGTAGTGGTTTTTGCCATACATTGACATGAATCAGCCATGGATTTGCATGTGTTGACCAGTGCTTGGAGCTAGTATATGTTGAAAAAAATGATAAACATTTGCAAATTTTTCAGAATTCAATAATTTTCTAATGATCATATTAAAATATGCATAAATCTATAACTTAATATGCTACATTTTTGACATTTTCTGAATATTGTAATTATGTATTATACTTTGGCCTTTATCAAAATGAATTTCCTTTTTTGGTTTGTTCTTTAAGGGCTGCAAGTCCTACTTCCAGACTACCTTCAGGAGCGTTTTGTACAAGCAGCTTTGAGCTATATTGCTTGCAACTCAGAGGGAGAGTTTATCTGCAAGGACAATGACTGCTGGTGTCATTGTGGCCCCAAGTTCCCAGAATGCAACTGCCCTTCCATGGATATCCAAGCCATGGAAGAGAATCTTCTTCGCATAACTGAAACCTGGAAAGCCTACAACATTGACTTTGAGGAATCAGGTAAGACATATATTTTTATCTAACACTTCTAAAATCCACCAAAAAAATGTTATATTGAAGAGACAATGTTGCCCTTTTGGAAGAAACTATTACATCCTTGGAAGGAATTTATTCAGTTTGTTCTCATTCTTTGGCTGTGGATATTGCTTTTATTGTTGGTTATTCAATATTTTACTGAAACCCTATGTGGTACTTTTTGTATGCTGTGTACTGTGGTACTAGAACCTAGCCCTCTCTTGAGCTGACATATTAGTCATTTGATAAGATCCTTGCTTTTTTCAATATAAGAATTTAAACTATGGACTGAAAAAAGTGCACAGTTAGGACATTGAGAATTATGTAATTATGCTTTATTTGGTGGATTTTCTGAGCTCTTCAAGAGCTCTGAAGAGACAGAACTCTCCGGTCACTCTGAGGGATGGCCCCAAGAGGTAAGGCAGGAGCCAGGATTATAGCATTTTTGGAACAAGGACCAGGTAGTTGGAACATCAAAAGATACTGTTGATTAAGGGAAACCAGACATCTCAAGTTAAGGAATTTTCTGCTTTTCTGTGTACTGTGGTTGTTTAGTATCTAAGTTGTGTCCGACTCTTTTGTGACCCCGTAGACCCTGGACTATGGCTCATCAGGTTCCTCTGTCCATAGGATTTTTCAGGCAAGAATACTGGAGTGCATTGCCATTTCCTTCTCTATTTCAATGTAAGAGAAGATGAAAAGTCAAGGCTGATGGAAGTCTTTCCTGCCTTATGCACTTCAGCCTTCTGGGGCCAGTATCCTCTGCTTTTCCTGGGTCACCTTGGCGACCTGGCAGGGTTGCTGCAGAGTCTGAGAGGTTGATGGCATCCTGCTGCCGTCTTGCATTCCCGCAGGGCTCATGTTGGGGCAGCTGCGGTGGCTCAAAGTCCAGACTCTGCTTAATTCTAGACAGTTCTTCCTTTTTATATAAGGAGAAATATTACTAAAATTGAGTAGGATAATTTATTATACACCATTTTTATTTATACATATATATATGTATATATATATATACACACACAAAATATGCATTTATAAACTCTTCCTAGGTCTATTACCTTCCATTTTATTTTACAATTTTGTGGTTCTACTATGCAAAATGATGAGGGCTTGTTGAAATCATCTATGGTGTTTTTCTTGTCTGATATTAAGCTGTGGGCTTGTCATATATGGCCTTTATTATGATGAGATATGTTCCTTCTATGCTTAGATTCATGGTTTTTATTGTGAACATATATTAAATTTCATTGTCATTGTTTTAAGTGAGTTCAGTTAAATGAAACACTGGCAAAATTATAACTTTCAGGAACATAAACCTGACCTCTTGGCAATTAAAACCTCTTTGCCAATTTAAAAGTTAGTCATGTCCAACACTTTTGACTAAATGCTACATAATTATACTTACCATACTCTGAGGATTTTTATTAGTCTGTTAACAAAAATGATCATCATATGTTGTTATCATCATTTTTCATTTCAAGTTGAGGCACTCAACTTTTTATTAAAGTTCATTGCTTTATGAAATGAAGGCCATTACAGGTAACATAGTCTATTCTATAAGTAACAATATGGGAAACACAAGTATGCACTCATAAAAATTCAGAAATGGCAGAAATAAACTCCATAGACATTACTAGATAAAAGCTTATTTAAATTTGGCTTAACAAAAATAAACAAATGGGACCTAATGAAACTTAAAAGCTTTTGCATAACAAAGGAAACTATAAGCAAGGTGAAAAGACAGCCTTCAGAATGGGAGAAAATAATAGCAAATGAAGAAACAGACAAAGGGTTAATCTCAAAAATATACAAGCAACTCCTGAGGCTCAATTCCAGAAAAACAAATGATCCAATCAAAAAATGAGCCAAAGATCTAAAGAGACATTTCTCCAAAACAGACATACAGATGGCTAACAAACACATGAAAAGATGCTCAACATCACTCATTATCAGAGAAATGCAAATCAAAACCTCAACGAGGTACCATTACACGCCAGTCAGAATGGCTGCTATCCAAAAGTCTACAAGCAATAAATGCTGGAGAGGGTGTGGAGAAAAGGGAACCCTCTTACACGGTTGGTGGGAATGCAAACTAGTACAGCCGCTATGGAGAACAGTGTGGAGATTTCTTAAAAAACTGGAAATAGAACTGCCATGTGACCCAGCAATCCCACTCCTGGGCATACACACTGAAGAAACCAGATCTAAAAGAGACACGTGTACCCCAATGTTCATCGCAGCACTGTTTATAATAGCCAGGACATGGAAGCAATCTAGATGCCCATCAGCAGACGAATGGATAAGGAAGCTGTGGTACATATACACAATGGAATATTACTCAGCTATTAAAAAGAATTCACTTGAATCAGTTCTAATGAGATGGATGAAACTGGAGCCCATTATACAGTGTGAAGTAAGCCAGAAAGATAAAGACCAATATGGTATACTAACACATATATATGGAATTTTAAAAGATGGTAACGATAACCCTATATGCAAAACAGAAAAAGAGACACAGATGTACAGAACAGACTTTGGGACTCTCTGGGAGAAGGTGAGGGTGGGACGTTCAGAGAGAACAACATTGAAACAAGTATACTATCAAGGGTGAAACAGATCACCAGCCCAGGTTGGATGCATGAGACAAGTGCTCAGGGCTGGTGCACTGGGAAGACCCAGAGGGATGGGATGGAGAGGGAGGCAGGAGGGGGGATCGGGATGGGGAACACATGTAAATCCATGGCTGATTCATGTCAGTGTATGGCAAATACCACTATAATATTGTAAAGTAATTAGCCTCCAACTAATAAAAATAAATGGAGAAAAAATTTGGCTTAAAAATAAGTAGTAGAGTAAAAGTGCACATTCATGAGATTCCCCTAATGTGAAGAAAGTATAGAAAAATCCTTCTCTGGATTCTTCCTCACAAGGGGAACTCAGGGCCCATGAGAATAGTCCAGAAGAGAATCAGAGTTATTGGACTAAGAATGCCACCATAATTAAGCAGTTTCTTGACATTGTTGGAATGAATTTCTAAACTCAAATTCTTCCTGTTAGTTTTTCTATCGAACACTCATAAGTAATATATTAGAAACCTAATCTTATATTCAAGTAGAACCAACTGATGTTTAAAAATAATGATGAAATGCAACACTTTTAGATAAGCTATAATATAAATTAGTCTTCCTAGGGTTAAATTTAAAGAAAACAGCAAACCTCTGTCTACATATTACAGTGTATGGCATGTTAGGTCAGAGAATCCTAGGAGCCCCAAGTCTATAGCACTCACATCGGAATGCTACCCCTATTATTTTGCTTTGAAAGAATATTTTAGAAAATCACCAAGTGAAAACTGGGGGGTTTGTTTCAGGTGAAATATTGTAGATTGAAGTAGGCCAATACATCTGTTGATAGTAACTAAAAGTTGAATAATTTTTAAAATTATACATTTAAATATATAACAGATCATAAAAGTCACAACTGCATGGACTAAAATTCCTGGCACAAGATATACACTTAGGATTCATAACTTGTTCTTTTTATTTCTTTCTACTTGGCTGCCTTTCTGTCTTTCTTTCCTTCTTTCTTTCCTTTTTATTCATTAATTTATTTACCTATCTGAACAGAGGCTGAGGACTCATCATTTTGCCAAGCAGAATGGCTGATGAACGAAACAGAAACCAGCAAAGCTTCTAATAGAAGGTTGTGGAGAGTAGAATTACAAAATTTTAGACTCAATAGGCCTAAAGAAGTTTAATTTACCACAAGTTATTTACTGAATTTCAGATAGTGCTGGATGCTAAAGAAGTATTCAAAAATCTTTGCAAGCAGATGAAGTTTACCACAGACTTTCAAGTGCTTGAGGGATAAAAGCTCTCTAGAGGGAGGAGATTGAAAATAGAACAGGAAAGGATGGGATACTCCAGAGAGAATGAGGAAGTACCACTGTGTTTCTAGAACAGTTTTTCCTTAAAGCACATTTGTCAATTCAGGGCAGAGTATGAAACTGAAAATTTAGGACTAGCCCCTGGAAAATGCTGGTATTCCAGGACAGAGAAATCAGATGAAAATTTTGTGGTCACAATTGATCGAACTAAGAAAATTAGAGGCTTAAGGAGTTGTAAATATATGTCCAGAGCCCTCTTTAAGACATTTGCCTTAACCCGTGGCAGATGACTAAAGAGATAAACTAAAAACCTCTACATGATAGAATTGAACCTTTTTCGGTGTCATAGGCCTGAAGTAGCGTATGCTTACTAGGTCCCTAATGGAAAGCTCTGAAGCATCATGCCCTAAGAACAGGGAAGAGTCAGAGCTAGACTGAGTTTTATGTAAGCATAACCCAGCACAGATACAGCTCAAATCTTGATCCTAAAAAGGTTATCTTTAAAAGGTCAATGATATCTCTTGAGGAGAAAAAATGTTTTCTAAAACCTCTGCAGTCCTTTTTATTTAGGATGAACTTAAATCTCTAATTATCAGCATGTGAGTAGACCTTATGGCTAATATAAAACGGAAAAGAAACCAGACTTCCCACGTCATTCAGTGGTAAACAATCTGCCTTCCAATGCAGGAGATGAGGATTTGATCCCTCAGTTGGAAGAGCCCCTGGAGGAGGAAATGGCAACCTGCTCTGGTATTCTTGCCTAAAAAAACCCCATGGGCAGAGGAGTCTGCTGGGGTCACAAAGAGTCGGACATGATTAAGAGACTGAGCACACATGAACCTGCAAAAGATGTAAGATGATTCAGATATAGAAATTAGTAAGAGCAATTTTCACATAGTTATCATGAAAATGTTCAAAAAATGAAAGGAAAGGAAAGATAAATTAGATGGAGTATTGCAGAAGTCACCCGAGATTTGGAATTTATGAAACAAACTAAAGGACATTCTAAAACATAAAAATTCAGTATCTGAAATCAATAACTCAAAGTTTTGTTCTAATAGGAATCTTGGCTTAGTGGATGACAGGATCAGTGAATATGGAGACAGGTAAATAAAATAGAAATGGCAAAATGGGATGAATGGGGAAACCAACAACAAAATATTGGATAGATGCATGAGAAGCATGTGAGATATGCTTGAAAGGTCTAACATATTTTACAGTTTGAGACACAAGAAGAATGAAGGGGAAAATTGGATACACCTAGGGAAAAATGTAAAGGATGTAGATTTTTTTAAAAACTGAAAACCCAAATTCAACTCACAGATTCAAAAAGCACAATGAACACAAAGAAAAGTAAATTCAAGCAAAACCACAGTTAGGCATATCTGTTGAAAAAAAGAATAAAATTCTTCCAATGTAACTAGAGAAAAAAGAAAAACATTACTTTCATTGGACTAATAATAAGCCTGACTTATCAAAACAAAAACACAAACAGATTTTGGCATCTTTAAAGTGCTAAAAAATGACAATCTAGAATTATGTACCACTAAAAAAAATGAAGGTGAAAATAAAGATGTGTTCAGACAAGAAATGCTAATGGAAACTTGACCATGTGAAGGGGAAGAGGAATGCCAGAGATGACAAATGTATGTGAGAAAATATAAGTGAATATCACCTGTACAAAATAATAATTATGAGATAATGTGGAAATAAAATATATGTAAGATTTTAATGTATGACAATAGTGTAATAATGGATGGTAAGTGGGAAAGAGTTTCTAAGGATCCCAAGTTACTGGCATTGTTGAGGATGTGCTAAGAGATGTACTTTGCATTAGAGTGAAATAAATCAAGAATGATATCTGGAATATCTAATAAAATAAGGAAAATATTTGTAGCTAAGAAAATAAGATAAAATTTTTTGATCACCCTATAATAAGACAATAAAGGAGAAAACAGAAGAAAAATTATCTGGGTCAAATAGATAAATAGAGAAAGGTTTAGATTATCTAGATAGAAATCCAAAAGAAATATGTACATATTTGCAACAATGAATACCCAAAAAGGTACAAGAATGTTCACAGTAGCATTATGCTTAATAATCTTAAGGTGAAAACTACTAAATGTTCATCCACAAAGACAGAGTAAAAAATTGTTGTATATTTATACAATGGCATTCTATAAAACTGAGGGATAAGACTATCCATCCAGAATAATATGAATAACTCTCTCTAATATCAAATTGAAAAAAACCTGAAATATATACATATTTCAAAAAGAAATTGAAATATGTGTGTGTGTGTGTGTGTGTTTGTGTGTGTGTGTGTTTGTGCTCAGTGGCTCAACCATGTCTGACTCTTTGCAACCCCATGGACTCTAGTCTACCAGGCTCCTCTGTCCATGGGATTTTCTAGGCAAGAATACTGAAGTGGGTTGCCATTTCTCAATGTGCAAATTTGAGCTGTGCTAGTCCAAATCAGGAATATGATGCCTTTCCTGGTGCAAGGGCTGAGGCAATGGATAAAGGTCCTCATGCCTTATCTAGTATTAAAAACTCAAGATTCTTTAATCCATGGTTGGCTACCATTGTATGTGGGTTTCTGAAAATTTTCTGGGTTTCTACTTATGTTCATGTTATTGTATTTATAGCATAATTTAATTGCAAATTTAAAAATAAAAATAAGAATTTTGACATCTAAACAATATAAAGAACATAATCTCAGAATAAGTGAATCAATATTTTAAAATTTTCCTACATAGTGTATGCCTAAATGGTAGTAATTTAGTCAAAATTTAGTCAGAATTATTCAATGTCCAGAGGTTTTGAACTACTAGTTTAAAGCTAATATTCTTAATACAATCAGATGCTTTAATCTTAACTCATATTTGGATTGCCCATCTTGAGTTTAAAACTGGACTCTTATCGTACTGGTTCACTTGTGTTGATATTGAGAAAACAATGATTTACAGGATAAATCTATTTTTTTTGCATGATATTTCTGAAACTGTCTATAATGTTGAAAATGTTTACATTTAATTATTTGTTTTAATTGGAGCCTAATGTATTTAGCTGATTCATATCTAATGGGAGGAGTGACCTTAGTTTGCTATAAATTTTCTGATCCTTCGTAGGTAGTGTGGAGGGTATTCGTTTATCAATTTCAACATATAGATAGCTAAAAATGAATCCCAAATTTTGTTACTATATTAGATCTTTAGTAAAAGATAACTTATTCAATCTTGGAACTAAATAACTGATAAAATATTCTGTTTTTACTGGATTTCTCTCAAAACTAGTGAAATCTGTGGATAACCACATTTAATAGATTTTCAAAAGCTTTTTATTGAGAAATAAAACATTTTACCTCATAGAGATAAAGAAAATACAAGAAGTATGAGGCAGGTACTTAATTGGGAAAAGATTTCTAAATTGTTCCCACCTCCCACAGGCACCTTTAAGTTGACAGACTTTATTCTTGGTACTGTAAGGAAATGCACCAACTTATTTCATACTCCTACTGATTGGGAAAGCAGTGACATTGTGTCAAGGAAACTCTTTAGAAATTTTAGGTAAAATGCATAGTTATTTGTGTATATGTGTCTACAAGCCTAAAATTCAAATCAAGGTATATTCTAGGTAGACTATGCAAGTTAGAGTGGGATTTTAGGTTACTTTCAAACATTTAACTCAAATTAGCTTGTATGTTTTTTTTATTTAAATTTAAAATGCAAATAACATATCTAAAAGTTATTTTGATTGAAGCTGAGGAAAAAAAAAATATTTGTACCTGTTTTGTTACCAAAACAGAATAATGTGTCTGCATTTAGGAAATGCTTTCTTAACTACAAATAGCATTAAGTGTAGAAGTGTGTAAATGAAAGTGCACATAGTAACCATGCAGAATGCAGATGTCAGTCATCACACATACAAAAAACCAAAATGTACTGCAAATTGTATCGGGTCAGGATAACTTGCAAATATCTTTCTGTTGTACGTGTTTTCTATTGCCACTGAGTAAAACTAAATCAGAGTAAAATCAGTGTTTTCTGTTATCACCATGAATAAAAGTATATCTGATTAGTATATAATGCTAAGCTCTTTTTTATTTGATTATGTATGATTTGTTTTGTTCTGTAAAATAGAGTCCTGGAAAATACACCTTTTATAGCCTGCAAATAAAAGCATCAGAAATTTCCAAAATAGAATGTATTTCTCTTTTCATATTTTGCCATCTGAGAGAAGTATTGGTTGAAATATTTATATTTTAAACAAATCTATCCATTCTCTACCTTTATATTTTGAGAAACAAATGGATGTTATTTAATAAGAAATAATGATGGCATATATGTAACACTGATTATAGCAAGGGAGAGTATATAGGGAAAGATACAGAGAAAAATAGAGGCAGAGAAAAAACCCTCACATGCACCCTCACAGTCACAGTGCCTAACAAAAACTAGTTTATATATTGCATTTAATTAGATAAAAACAAAAAGTATTTTGCCAACTATTTAGAGATAATTTCTAACCAGATTTGGATCAAGAATTCGAACTTAATAAAAAACCTAATAAAAAGTCTTTACAGTTTTACCAATATATCTAAATCATTAAAACCACAATTTATTTGAATTTGGATTATGCAACTATTTAACAAAATTGCCAGAAAACTAAAAAAAAAAAAAAAAACACACACAACAAAAACTAAATGGCAATGTGATATTTTTCCCATCTCACATTCTGAATTATCCTCAATTATTTTTGGATTAATAAGAAGCAATAATTTAACCTGTAGTATGTCATGTGATGATAGAACCATCTCAACCTATTTAGAATTCAGGCTTCTTTTATACTAAAAGAGGAAGGGATATAATTGGTTTTTGCAAACTTCTTGCTTTCAGAATCCTTTGTTCTTACTGCTGTCTACATAGATCAGGTTGTGATGTTCCTATAAACCTCTAACAAGGCAAATATTATTCTCTGTTTTGCAACTTTTAATCTCTATATGAATGGAAAAGTGTTATGCCTTTGAAGGTCAGAGCCCTGAGAATGACTCATGTATATTTTAAACGATAGGCAACATTCTTGGCATCTGTGCATGCTAAGTCACTTCAGTTGTATCTCTTTGCGACCCTTTAGACGGTGGCCAACTAGGCTTCTCTGTCCATTGGATTCTCCAAGCAAGTATACTGAGGTGGGTTGTCATGCTCTCATCCAGGGGATCTTCCCGATCCAGGGATTGAACCCACTTCTCATGTATCCTGAATTGGCAGGAGAGCTCTTTACCACTAGTGCCACCTTGAGAAGCCTGGCGACGTTCTTAACTTATAGAAAAAACTATAGAACACAAAGGTTAAAGTAAAAGAATCAGGTCCAGTCTGGAGTCAGATTTGTTCTTTCCTATTACACGTTAGTCACACCCAGTTGTCCCTAGATCTGTTTTCTAAATTTGCTATTTCTCTTTTCTTTTTCATTCTATTTATCTTCCTACCTCTCTCATTTGAATCATGCGATGGTGTTAAACTCCTTTATCGGTGCCTTGTCCAGTGAGAATATTTACTGGTTCTTACATCTTTTGTCTTAGGGACATACTCCCTAAGACAAATTAATTTATTCTGTGCTCTAGCTCATTGTAAATAACTATATTGTTTTAATATTAGGAATTGAGAAGTGTTTGTCTCTTTCAACTCTGATTAGTTGTTTATTTATTCCCTTTTGTTTTTGCTTTCAGGCTCACTCATTCACTAGTTTGAGGTGGTATATCAGACCCAAAATCTAGGTAATTAGCTATAGAAATGCACAATCAAAAATTCTCTTTGGAGTATGACATTGCAGTTATTTTTTTCATACCACTTGTCCGTGGTGAGCTGGCTTGGAGTCCTCTGTATGCTGCTTCCTCCAGGACTTGGGCTGACAGTAAGGTGTCCATCTGGAGCAATGTGTCACCGTGACAGAGGGTCATAATTTGCCATACCTTGCCAGAAACAGTCATTAGCATCAGAACTAACATTCTGTTTGCTGGCTTCTTCCCTGGCACTGTGCATTTATTGGGTACAATGATCTTCATCACCAAGAACACAGATAACAGTTTTACCAGATGTTTCTCCACTGCTTAATGTGATGGTCATCATTCTAGCTTCTGATACAGTGTCTCTAACATAGCCACGATCCATTAAGTTAGTGTCACAAAAGCACACTTTTGCTTTCCTCAGCATGGACTGAACCATCCATTTTGACTTTCATTTCCATGCAAGTCAAGATCAGCTTGCTAACACGTCAATAGTAATAAACACCCCTCAAATCTCAGCCATAAAAAGCTCATTTCTCACTCATGCTTCCTGTCCACACAGGTTAGCTGGAGTCTTTGCACTGCCTTGTCCTCACTTCTGGGTTCAGGCTGAAGGAAGTGTCACCATCTGGAGTGGTTTGGCTATAGAAGCCATGGAAAAAGTGCTGTAAATTGTCTCTGGCTCTTACTTGAATTGCTGGGAGTTAATATGAGCTACTGGAAAACAGCTCCCATTACCTGTGATCAGTTTATAGCCAAGGCCAATTTCAAAGGAAACAGAGAAGTGTGATTTTACCATATGCCTAGAAGAGGATCCAGAATGTTTGTGAATAGATGTAATATCAGGCACAGTTGGCTTTTCAGACACAAGCAACTGAAAACATCATATTCTAACCATACAATTTTAGATAGAAATATATATTTTGCTCTTGCTATCTGAAGTTCTACAGTTATATACTAGCAGGAAAAGAAAATGTATGTATTTGTTAATGTAATTTTGACATATTCAACCCTACTGTCCCCATAATTGTGTCCAAACTAAATTCTGGAAAATCTGATAAACAAGCTTTATAGGTAACAAGCTTTTTGATGAAACTCAAAACTTCAGCTATCTCATTTGTCATTCAGTTCCTTTATTTAATTAAAGGTACTAGATCTAAAATTATTATTCTAAATTAACTACCATATATAATATTGCCTTCTCATGAGTAAAGCTTTTTGGAAGTCATATGCTTATACTTAAAACATAATTGTTTTCTGTGTGAAGTCACTTCAGTCATGCCTGATTCTTTGTGATCCTAGGGACTGTAGCCTGCCAGGTTCTTCTCTCCATGGGATTGTCCAGGCAAGAATAGCAGAGTGGATTGCCATTCCCTTCTCAGTGGCTTCCCAGGTGACCTGGGGGGTAAAGAACCTACCTGCCAATGCAGAAGATGGTAAGAACCACCAGTTCAATCCCTGCGTTAGGAAGATTCCCTGGAGAAGGGAATGGCAATCCACTGCAGTATCCTAGCATTTGGTAATTGAAATGTAAGAATAAGGGAAAGCAAATAATTTTTTTATGATATAAAATCTCAGTTGTGAGTTATATAATATGTATATAGGTTTGAATTTATTGTGATAATCTGTTCATTGGCTATACTTCAATTCACAGATACTCTCAGCACCAAAAACTGTGTGCACCTTCAAGGCTGACATAGCAAAACTGATTTTTTGTTCTGAGTAGTCACTGTTTCTGCTCTAATTCATCAATGCCTTGCTGTGTTATGTTTAATATATTATGAATACTATCTTTGCCATGGCCAAATTTTATTTGGTACTTCAATTAATTTTTTAAATCATCTGAAATAAGATGGTTGTAGAATGCCAAGCGTGTGTTTTATGCTAAGATTCCTGATTTAGATCGCAAAAGGCTTTCTGCCAAGTTCCTTCTACCTGTTCCAGTTTTTCTGATGTATTTCCATACCTAGATCAGTGCCATCATCCCAATTATCTTGAAAAAGTTTAATGTTTCTTGAGGGCAGAGAACACCATTTTTTTAATCAGTGATAGAAACTAGGAAAATGTGCCATATTTGATAGACATCATATATTTTGCAATGTATATTGATTGATTGATGAAGGCAATAACAAAATATATTTTGTCAAGACATTGCCCAGGTTTTGGTTCAATCTACCTCATTTACTACCTCTTGAAATGTCACCATAACTATAGCACAATTCATCTTTTTGGAGGCATATTGTTAAAACAAAACAAAACAAAAAAAAACTTCTAAGAAACAATAATACCTTGCCTCTATATTATATTATTTTTACCAAGGTATTTTGAGAGTTTTTTTGTTTGTTTATTTGTTTTGGGGGGGAGTCTTCTTTTCTATCACTGAAATCTGAATAATAGCATGAACAACCCCTTTAAATAACATGATAGATTATATAGATATATCCTAACACAAAAACACGATGTTTTTTCCATCAGTTTAAAAGTATTTATTGTGAAGAATTATCTCTCAATATATGTGAGTGTTTGTTCTAAAGCTATCATAGTCTGTATTTATTAGAACCCATAAATTGGTAACCTATCTGGTTTAGTCGGAAACAAATCATTCAAGGCTTTGATTCAGCATCATAAAAATAAGATAAATGGTGACTTTATTAAGTGTCTTATTGTTTGTTTTCTCATTGATACAGACTATGGTGAAGAGAGGTTAATAAATAATAGTGAATATTCAGAGAAATTTTATTTGCTACTGTTTGGTTGGTTTTATAAGAGTCTATATGATGACTTTTTTAATGATTTCTGGGTCATTTTAATAAAAATAGTCATTCATTTCAACTAAATTCTAGGAAGATATGACAAAGGCTATCAATACTCAATGCATTCATATCTTCCACAGTGACCTCATAATGGTCACATAGCTTTTGTTAAAATCTTCTAACGTAACATACTCACTACTCTATAAGTTAAATATTCCAAGTTTGTATAAATTTAATTTAATTTTTAGACAGTGTCCCCTCTGACAAACTACAAAGTAGTTCTACCCATCCATTTTCATAACATCCCATTTATTACTAAGTTTCATTATTTTGCTAAAGAAAGTGAGTGAACTCTTTATATAGGTGCAGAGTTAATTTTGTTGTCTTTTACATGGGCTGCTTCATCAGTTATTTCACTGATAAACAAAGACAACAATATATGAAATTTAACCTGGACTTTTGGATTCATGCAGATAGTCTAATTCAGTAAAGAATCTGCCTGCAGTGCAGGAGACCCGGGTTCAATCCCTGGGTTGGGAAAACCCCCTGGAGAAGGAAATGGAAACCCACTCCAGTATCCTTGCCTGGAAGATCTCATGGACAGAGGAGCCTGGTGGGCTACAGTCCATGGGGTTACAAAGGGCCGGGCACGACTGAGCAACTAACACTTATTTACTTACTTAGACATGAGCACAAAGTCAAGGTATATCTCATGTAAATTTTGCTTACTCATAAAGTGTTTAAAATTAGATATTTAAAGTATATAAAAAACATTTCCAGATTGTCTAATGACATTGATTTATAAGATAAAGTTGTCAGTCATGCTCTTCAGCAAGTGTGGATGATTCTCATCTTTATGGGCATATGAGAATTGACTTCGCAGCACCCCTGGATGTGGCCATGGGGCTTGTTTAGATAAAGGAGATGGGAGAGGAAACAAAGCTTGTCATTCTCTAGAGGAAGCCTTTGAGAACCAGGCACAGTGTCTTAGGTTTGCTTCTTCAGTCAAAGGAGTTGATTGATGGTGATCCAAGCAGTAAAGACTCTGGCAGCTCGTGTCACTGAAACAGAACAGTAGGCAGCAGAGCCCGCCCGCTCTGAGGTGATGTGTCATATGAGCAAGAAATAAATCTTTATTGTTGAAACTTGGCAGTATCTTGGTGATGTTTTTTATGCTGGGAAAATCCCCTCTGCTCACTTGCATATGGGCAGTCTACACTTTCTGTTTCACTGAAGATGAAAGAAATGTAGAGACTGGTATCATGATCTGTTTAACTAAAATGGAGCATTATGAGACATTAAGTTTGACCACTTTCTCCGAGGAATCATGGTAAATATTTGCTATATTTTCCAAGTTCATTATTTGATGGCTTTCAAAGAGAGTATATGGAACACTTTGATGTAGTTTAGACCTTATCCCCTTTATTATTTAGAATAATCCTACAGATTACTAATATAATTGAATTTTTGTTTCTATATTACAGGTAGGAAAGCCAGGTCTAATACATGCTATGTTACTTTTCCAACATATCTACTTTGTGGTAAATCAAGAATTCAAGTTCAGGGAATTTCCTGGGAGTCCAGTGGTTAGGACTTTGCTCTTCCACTGCAGGGGTCACAGGCTGATCCCTGGTCAGGGAAATAAAATCTCAAAAGTCATGCCAAAATTTAAAAAAAAAAAAAAAAGAATTCAAACTCAGACAGAAATACATGATTCTTGTTTTATATGCCAAACTGTTTCATGAACAAGTGCTCTTATTACATAAGGAAATTCCTCACCTGTATGTCATAGCTTATTTTATCTTGAAAGTGAAGTGAAAGTGAAGTTGCTTAGTTGTGTCCAACTCTTTGTGACCCTATGGACCGTAGCCCACCAGCCTTCTTCATTCATGGGATTTTCCAGGCAAGAATACTGGGGTTGCCATTTTATTCTCCAGGGTATCTTCCTGACCCAGAGATCGAACTCCAGTCCTCCCACATTGCAGGCAGACTCTCTACTGTCTGAGCCTACAGGGAATCCCTATTTTAACTTAGTGGCTTGCTACAAATGTGGCTTGCAGTAAAATGAATATACTTGTAGACAATGCATAGATGCATGAAGTGACATTGGCAATGTGTGTAATGTATATTTGCATGAAATATATTGATAACTAATTTTGTATATCTTAGATTCTTTTAAATGCTGACAGTGAATTATATATATATTATCATTTGCTTATTTCATTACGGAATGATAGGAAACTCTAGAGCCAAAACAGATAATAATTCTATTTAGAGGGAGTTGATTTCCATACTGGATACATTCACTCACTGTTAATATTTGCTAGCTGTATTTCAACAAGATTCTAATTTTAAATGTGGTAATATAGGCTGTCACGCTAACAATAGTATTTCTGTATCTCTGACTTTTTATAAAAATTACTTTTCATTACTATTATGATAATTCAAGATTTTGTGTACATTGATAACTGCACATTTTGTAGAGCATAGCCAGATAGCTCATAAGACTTATCAAATCTGTTTGCAAAAGGTATATTTTCTTCGATTTAACCAATATCCCTTCAACCTACTCCACTCTTTGATAGTGACACCTATAGCATGCATGTAGCATCTGCCATGCGGCTAAATGGCCTGTCACTGAGAGTCTCATTTAATTTTTGTTATCTTGCTAGTATGATCTTAACAGCTAGCTGTGAAGAAAAAAATCACCCTTCTATTGGCAAAAGTCACCGCATCATTTAAGGAGTTGACAAAGTGTTAGTGGAAAGATCTTGAAGTTAATTGGCAGGAAAACAAATGTGTGGTGTTATGTCAGATTGTCAGGTAACTGTGTTGTGTGAATTCTGCACAATTATCATCCCAGGAAGGCTGACCAAATGTGTCACACTGGCTGTGAAAGATAACACACATAGAATAACAAGATCAATGTCTGCAAACACCATTGAGGAGTAGAGACATGCCTCAGCCTTTTAAAACCAACGGGTCCTTTAGTGGTCAGTTTGTCAAACCTGCTCCCTGATGAAGAATCTTCCAGGCTCCTCTGTCCATGGAATTCTCCAGGCAACAATACTAGAATGAATAGCCATTCCCTTCACCTGGGGATCTTCCCAACCCAAGGATTGAACCTGGGTCTCCTGTATTGCAGGCAGATTCATTACCATCTGAGCCACCAGGGAAGTCCTTACACTATTTAGTGTTGATTATGTAACTTTAACTTCCAGTGATAAGGAATCCAGTGTATCATGAAACTGAAGAGTATCAGTGTGAATGGCTCTAATTATAAGATGATTCATTTATTTTAATATTCTATTTATTCCTCATGTTTCTGTAAAAGTAGCACGCTATTCCCGTGTGCCGAAACATATGTCACATTAACTGTTCTTTGTAACCCTGTCTGTGCTGCTACAAATGTCCACTTCCCTCTTCCACAGGGAAGGCTTCCGGTATTTGCAAGCTATTCCATCACTCTTATGTATTTGTACTAGCAAATTTAATATTCCCACTCTCTTAGATCATCCTTTATTTTTGAACCATTAACTATTCTTATAATCCTTTAGGGGCAATTGTGGTTTGTCAATGGAATTCAGAATGAATAGAGCACAGTTTGGTAATTGTAGTTTTATTAATGTAAAATAAAACAAAATAAATACCTCCTTTATTACAGACATAATGCAGACTGAGAATCCATTAATTTTTTGGCAACGATGTCATACTGTTCATAAACATTGAATTGTGAGCAAGATTTTCTAAGTATGTTTTGAATAACTTGCTGGCAAATTAGATCCTCTCTCCTTCCCCCCACCCGCCCCCAACACATTTTTGAAATAAATGCTATACTTAATTTTGTTTGGATATTTCTGCCATTTTTTGCATTGAGCTCTTTTTGGATTTTGATTACATCACAGTCTTTCATGATTTCTTATTAACCATGGGCTTCCTGGTGACTTTGCTGGTGGCTCAGATGGTAAAGCGTCTGTCTACAATGCAGGAGACCCGGGTTCGATCCCTGGGTGGGGAAGATCTCCTGGAGAAGGAATGGCAACCCACTCCAGTATTCTTGCCTGGAAAATCCCATGGACGGAGGAGCCTGGTGTGCTACAGTCCATGGGGTCACAAAGAGTCGGACACGACTGAGCAACTTCACTTGATGGGCTTCCCAGATGGCATTAGCAGTAAAAAACCCACTTGCCAATGCAGGAGAAATAAAAGATACAGGTTCAATCCCTTGGTCAGGAATATCCCTAGAGGAGAGCATGGCAGTCCACTCCAGTATTCTTGCCTGGAGAATCTCATTGACAGAGGAGCCTGGTGTTACAGTCCATAGGGTTGCAAAGAGTTGGACATGACTGAAGCAATTTAATATGCACACACACATTGGCAGTCTGTTTGTTTGCTTTTTAGCAGGGCAAGTAGCAGAACCTCATCATAAACCATACTAGGGTTTTCGTGGAATTTGTGAAGAGTTCCATATTGATTTTAATAATTTTCATAGCCTTTTACACCTGAAATAACATTCCATGATTTCTGTGTTTCTCATTGAGTAAAGCAGTGAGCTCTAATTTAGGCCTAATTCAAAAACTGCTCACTTGCAAGATTATTTTAGGCTATGGATAGTCTTGCCCTGGGCAATGGGTAAATTTACCCACCTAAGTATGTTAGGATATCTTTTTAGCTTAATGTTTTCCCCTATCCTCTTGTTCTGCACTAGGCAATTATCTAATTAGTTTGTCTTAAAGTTTTCATACATGAAAATACTGTGCTAGCATTTCACTCTTCTTTAGGTCCTTAAGGCTTATGTAAGTCATAATAGAAGTATGTGGTATCACTAGAATATTACCTTTGGTTTAGAATCTGCTTTAAAATGCAGGAGCCCATTATACAGAGTGAAGTAAGCCAGAAAGATAAAGACCAATACAGTATACTAATGCATATATATGGAATTTAAAAAGATGGTAATGATAACCCTATATGCAAAACAGAAAAAGAGACACAGATGTACAGAACAGACTTTGGGACTCTGTGGGAGAAGGTGAGGGTGGGATGTTCTGAGAGAATAGCATTGAGACAAGTATACTATCAAGGGTGAAATGGACCACCAGCCCTGGTTGGATATATGAGACAAGTGCTCAGGGCTGGTGCACTGGGAAGACCCAGAGGGATGGGGTGGGGAGGGAGGCGGGAGGGGGGTTCAGGATGAGGAACACATGTAAATCCATGGCTGATTCGTGTCACTGTATGGCAAAAACCACTCCAATATTGTAAAGTAATTAGCCTCCAACTAATAAAAATAAATGAAAAAATAAATAAATAAATAAAATGGAGGAAACCTGCATTCAATTCCAGGTCAGGAAGATTCCCTGGAGAAGGAAATGGCAACCCACCCCAGTATTCTTGCCTGGAGAATCCCATGGACAGAGGAGCCGGTGAGGGCTTCAGTCATGGGATTGCAATGAGTCTGACATGACTGAGTGACTAATACTTTCTGGGTTTGGAAGCAAAAGGTCATGAAGTTCAATGTGTAGAAATTGAAGGGAAAGGATATATCTTTTTCTTGGCTGCAGGCCTGCTACTAAATGTATTTGGAATTGTAATAAGCTTGCACCTGGCTTTTTGAAATGGTTTTCCTTCGGTTCATATGTAACCATGCCCCTACTTTGACCCTATCATTTTTTCTCCCCATCTAGTGACACGGGGAGACATCTAGCCTGCTTCTGCAAATACACAATGTCCAGAATAATCTTTTACCAACTCTAGTTTTTATATCAGCCAGGATGGACAAGGTAACAAATGACCTCAGAAGCTTAGAGCTCTACAACCACATACATTAATTTAGCCTTTGCCCTGTATGTGTACTGCGAGTCAGCTGCCCTCTGTCCCTTGCTCATCAGAGACCCAGGCTGACAGTATAGTCTTTCACTTGAACATGGGAACATTACCTGTAGTCATTTCAGGCAAAGAAACGATGGATGAATAGATTTTGGCTTCTAAAGCTTCTGCTCAGAAACTTGTATCCTGTAGATTTACAGTTTACTGGCCAAAGGAATTTATATGACCAGTCATGAATTTAAATAGGGTAGGAATGTAATATTCATCCACAGGGAAGGACATCACAAAAATGTTACCAACAATAGGTGAATATTCATTAAGTCTATCACACTTCTATGAAAACTGTGGATCCACCGGCTTCAACTGTGTCAGTGTTTGAGAAGGAAAGCGAGTAGCTTGAAATAATCCATGCTTAATATCCAAGAACTGATAGTTATTTTCATTCTTAAGGTAGGTTATTTGTTATTCTAAATATCAACTCTTTGAGTTTTGAGTTTGCATATTATATTCATAGTGTATAAATTAATACAAGGGAAAACCGAAGCTATGAGATAGATAGTATTTTGGGTTATTTAGCAGGCAGACTTGAAATATCCTCATAGCATCACAACATTTCAAAGTTAGATCAGTATATTAGAAATCAATTATATCAATTCAGTTCGGTTCAGTTCAGTCACTCAGTTGTGTCCGACTCTTTGCGAGCCTGTGAACTGTAGCACGCCAGGCCTCTGTCCATCACCAACTCCTGCAGTTTACTCAAACTCATGTCCTTCGAGTCAGTGATGTCATCCAAACATCTCATCCTCTGTCATTCCCTTCTCCTCCCACCTTAAATCTTTCTCAGCATCAGGGTCTTTTCAGATGAGTCAGCTCTTCACATCAGGTGGCCAAAGTATTAGAGTTTCAGCTTCAGCATCAGTCCTTCCAATGATTATTTAGGTCTGATTTCATTTAGGATGGACTGGTTGGATCTCCTTGCAGTCCAAGGGACTGTCAAGAATCTTCCTTTAAAACCACAGTTCAAAAGCATCCATTCTTCAGTGTTCAGCATTCTTTATAGTCCAACTCTCACATCCATATGTGACTACTGGAAAAACCATAGCTTTGACTAGATGAACCTTTGTTGGCAAAGTAATGTCTCTGCTTTTTAATATGCTGTCTCACTTGGTCATAAATTTTCTTTCAAGGAGTAAGCGTTTTTTAATTTCATGGGGGCAGTCACCATCTGCAGTGATTTTGGAACCCTAAAAAAGAAAGTCTGTCACTGTTTCCACTGTTTCACTGTCTATTGGCCATGAAGTGATGGGACCAGATGCCATGATCTTAGTTTTCTGAATGTTGAGTTTAAAGCCAACTTTTTCACTCTCCTCTTTCACTTTCATCAAGAGTCTCTTTAGTTCTTCTTCGCTTTCTACCATAAGGGTGGTGTCACCTGCATATGTGAGGTTACTCACATATTTCTTCTGGTAATCATGATTCCAGCTTGTGCTTCTCCCATTCCAGCATTTCTCATGATTTACTCTGTCAGTTCAGTTCAGTTGCTCAGTCGTGTCTGACTCTTTGTGACCCCATGAATCGCAACACGCCAGGCCTCCCTGTCCATCACCATCTCCTGGAGTTTACTCAAACTCATGCCCATCGAGTCGGTGATGCCATCCAGCCATCTCATCCTCTGTCATCCCCTTCGCCTCCTGCCCCCAATCCCTTGCAGCATCAGGCTCTTTTCCAATGAGTCAACTCTTCGCATGAGGTGACCAAAGTATTGGAGTTTCAGCTTCAGCATCAGTCCTTCCAGTGAACACCCAGGACTGATCTCCTTTAGGATGGACTGGTTGGATCTCTTTGCAGTCCAAGGGACTCTCAAGATCATCTCCAACACCACAGTTCAAAAGTGCTCAGCTTTCTTCACAGTCCAACTCTCACATCCATACATGACCACTGGAAAAACCATAGCCTTGACTAGATGGCCTTTTGTTGGCAAAGTAATGTCTCTGCTTTTTAATATGCTGTCTAGGTTGGTCATAACTTTCCTTCCAAGGAGTAAGCGACTTTTAATTTCATGGCTGCAATCAACATCTGCAGTGATTTTGGAGCCCCCCAAAATAAAGTCAGACACTGTATCCACTGTTTCTCCATCTATTTCTGCATATATGTTAAACAAGCAGGGTGCAATATACAGCCTTGACATACTCCTTTCCGGATTTGGAAATAGTCTGTTGTTCCATGTCCAGTTCCAACTGTTGCTTCCTGACCTGCATACAGGTTTCTCAAGAGGCAGGTCAGATGGTCTGGTATTTCCGTTTCTTGAAGATTTTTTCACAATTTGTTGTGATCCACAGAGTCACAGGCTTTGGCATAGTCAATAAAGCAGAAGTAAATATTTTTTCTGGAACTCTCTTCCTTTTCCAATGATCTAGTGGATGTTGGCAATTTGATCTCTGTTTCTCTGCCTTTCTAAATCTAGCTTAAACATCTAGAAGTTCACGGTTCACGTACTGTTGAAGCCCAATTTGGAGAATTTTGAGAATTACTTTGCTAGCCTATGAGATGAGTGTAACTGTGTGGTAGTTTGAGCATTCTTTGTCATTTCCTTTCATTGGGATTGGAAAGAAAACTGACCTTTTCCAGTCCTGTGGCCACTGCTGAGTTTTCCAAATTTGCTGGCATTCTGAGTGCAATACTTTCACAGCATCATCTTTCAGGATTTGAAATAGCTCAACTGGAATTCCATCACTTCCACTAGCTTTGTTCATAGTGATGCTTCCTAAGGCCCAATTGACTTCTCATTCCAGAATGTCTGGCTCTAGGTGAGTGATAACACCATTGTGATTATCTGGGTCATGAAGATTTTTTTTTGTATAGTTCTTCTGTGTATTGTTGCCACCTCTTCTTAATATCTTCTGCTTCTGTTAGGTCCATACCATTTCTGTCCTTTATTGTGCTCATCTTTGCATGAAATTTTCCCTTGGTATCTCTAATTTTCTTTAAGTGATCTGTAATCTTACCCATTCTATTGTTTTCCTCTATTTCTTTGAAGTGATCACTGAGGAAGGCCTTGTTATCTTTCCTTGCTATTCTTTGGAATTCTGCATTCAAATGGGTATACCTTTCCTTTTCTCCTTTGCCTTTCACTTCTCTTCTTTTCACAGCTATTTGTAAGGCCTCCTCAGACAATCATTTTTTGATTTTGTATTTCTTTTTCTTGGGGATGGTCTTGATCACTGCCTCCTGTACAGTGTCAGGAACCTCTGTCCATAGTTCTTCAGGCACTTTGTTTATCATATCTAATCTCTTAAATCTATTTGTCACTTCCACTGTATAATCATAAGGGATTTGATTTAGGTCATACCTGAATGGTCTAGTGGGTTTCCCTACTTTCTTCAAGTCTGAATTTTACTATAAAGAGTTCATGGTGTGAGCCACAGTCTGCCCCTGGCCTTGGTTTTGCCGACTGTTTAGAGCTTTTCCATCTTTGGCTGCAAAGAATATATCAATCTAATTTTGGTATTGACCATCTGGTGATGTCCATGTGTAAAGTCTTCTCTTGTGTTGTTGAAAGAGGGTGTTTGCTATGACCAGTGGGTTATCTTGGCAAAACTCTGTTAGTCTTTGCCCTGCTTCATTCTGTAGTCCAAGGCCAAATTTGCCTGTTACTCCAGGTATTACTTGACTTCCTACTTTTGCATTCCAGTCCCCTATAATGAAAAGGACATCTGTTATGTGTGTTAGTTCTAGAAGGTTTTTAAGGTCTTCATAGAACCACTCAACTTCAGCTTCTTCAGCATTACTGGTCAGGGTACAGAATTGGATTACAGTAATATTGAATGGTTTGCCTTGGAAACAAACAGAGATCATTCTGTCATTTTTGAGATTGCATCCAAGTACTGCATTTTGGACTCTTTTGTTGACTATGATGGCCACTCCATTTCTTCTAAGGAATTCCTGCCCACAGTAGTAGATATAATGGTCATCTGAGTTAAATTCACCCATTCCAGTCAATTTTAGTTTGCTGATTCCTAAAATGTTGATGTTTATTCTTGCCATCTCCTGTTTGACCACTTCCAATTTGCCTTGATTCATGGACCTAACATTCCAGGTTCCTATGCAATCTTGCTCTTTACAGCATGAAGTTTACCTCCATCACCAGTCATGTTCACAACTGGATTTTGTTTTTTGCTTTGGCTCCACCTCTTCATTCTTTCTGCATGTTGGGCACCTACTGACCTGGGGAGCTCACCTTTCAGTGTCCTTCCTATCTTTTTGCCTTTTCATACATTCATGGGATTCTCAAAGCAAGAATACTGAAGTGGTTTGCCATTCCCTTCTCCAGTGGACCACATTTTGTCAGAGCTCTCCACCATGACCCGTCCGTCTTGGGTGGCCCTACATGGCATGACTCATAGTTTCACTGAGTTAGACAAGGCTGTGTTCCATGTGATCAGATTGGCTAGTTTTCTGTGATTGTGGTTTTCAGTCTGTCTGCCCTCTGATGGAGAAGGATAGGAGACTTATCCTCCTGATGTTAGGGATGTTAGAGGAAACTTCCTGATGGGAGAGACTGACTGAAGGGGAAACTGGGTTTTGTTCTGATGGGTGGGGCCTTGCTCAGAAAATCTTTAATCCAGTTTTCTGTTGAAAGGCAGGCTATGTTCCCTCCCTGTTATTTGACCTGAGGCCAATTATGGTGGAGGTAATGAAGTCCCATGCATGCACTACTACACTCCGTTCCCCCAACCCTGCAGCAGGCCACCGCAGACCCACGCCTATGCCGGAGACTCCTGGATACTCACAGGCAAGTCTGGGTCAGTCTCTTGTGGGTGTCTCTCTCAGTTTTATCAATATATTATAAATCAAATAGTATATCCTACCCATCCAATATTTGAACTCCACTTATATAAAACTCTGAGCATTGATGGAATGCCCTCAAGCCCAAGTGTATATTTCACATGCCAATTTTTGATATATTATGCCACTTCTGATTGGGTATTTTTATATCTGTGAAAAATATTCACCAGTGTTTCAGTTTGAAGTGTTTACTTCAAATTGTTCAGTAAGCAAAGCCACAGATAAAATGCCAACATGTCCTTATTCTTCATGCTTGATAATTTTTTTTTTTCCTGATGTCTTACTTTATGCTAAAATGCATACTTATATTTTGAAGTTCTCAGATGAAATACAAGGTATTTACCATCAAGAAAGTCTCTTAGGAGAAACTACATCTGTTCAACAGTCTTTAAAACAATGCTTGAACTTCTCAGTATTTTTAAATTCCAAGCTAGCTTTGATGATAACATTCTAGGATGTGAAAATCCTTCCCAGTGGGGTGGAGAGCAGCAGAGGAATCCAGTTAGTTGAAACTGTAAGAAATAGATTTTTTTTAAAAAAAGAGAAATGCATTTGTAACACATGTCTTTTAAAAATGTTCTTTGTTCTCTTTTCATTCTAACTCCACCCATATTCCTTTAGAGAATAAAATGCAGATTTAAAAAGAAAATCATTCTTGAATAAATATATATTCCCTTTAATGAATTGTATTGCACTTAAAAGCATTATATCTTTGTATAGCATGGGAGTTATAACTTCATCTTACATCTACAATAAAGCCTAGGCATGTCTAATAATAATCTTAGTGAGAGAAAATCATACATAAATTTGAGTAATGGAATTTTACAGAGATGATCCTAGTAAAAAATTGAAGGAGAATGAATGCAAATCAATACAATGACACATTTCTTGAGAATCATTAAGCCCATAGGAAGATGACCTGTAAAAATTGTAGCTACCACATTTACCATTACAATACCTAAGTATAGTCGCTCTCTTAATGCATTTTCTAAGTGGTGCTGTTTGCTGGGTAAATTGCCCTCACAGTTAATCACCCTTTTTTTTTTTTCCATTGTTCAATGACTAATTGATCAAAATGTGTAGGTATTTAGGAGTGGGAACTATGTCAGTGTCTCAGCAGTCATAGCTAATTTGCTAAGACCCAGATATAAAAGTAAATGTTTCCTGAAAGTCTAAATGCCTAGGTAGGTGATTTGACACTTGTTCCCTACTCCTGCACTGTGCCCTCTCTAGGAAGAGACTAAAACATGAGCCCCATGATGCCTGAGGTCATTTTCCACCTATTCTATTTCAGCCCAATTCTAACTCATCCCAAGTCAACATCTGTCTCGTTATGGAGAAGTAGAATTTGGAACCAGGCAAAAAGCACTGAGCCGCTAGGGCATGATCACACACAGTAATTGTTTATTGAGGACTAGGTATTTAACAGGCAGAAGAGATATATAGTGATGATGACTGTCCTTACAGAACACGAAATCTGTCTGAGAAGAGAGATTTTAATAGCTGATGCCAATATAAATAGGACACAGGTAGGCCTGGGGGTGGTATTGTTGCAAAGAAGAAAAATAAAGTGTGATATACTGATGAGAAGCAGTGAGAAAGAGCTTCTGGGGAAGTGAACACTTTAGCCAAGAAGGATAAGTACAACTTTACCAGGGATCTGCCAGTCATGGTCAGGGACTGCCAAGATGCAAGATAGAGGGGGAAAGGGTAGAAATGAGACTGGCATTTTAATTTGTCACAGGATGAAAGTTTATGTTTTTACATATTTATGTTTATGTATATTATTGAGATATAGTTGATTCACAATGTTTCAGGTATACAGCAAGGTGATTTGGCTACACAAATACACATATATTATTTTTGAAATCATTTTCCATCATAGATTATTATAAGATATTGACTATAGTTCCCTTTGTTATACAGTAAACCTTTGTTGCATACCTATTTTTAATTAGAAATGTAGCATTCTAGTCTTACTAAGTCAAACAAGTGGAATCAAAATGTCATAATTTTAGTTATGCAAAAATTCATGTTTTAAAAAATATATATTATACATATTTATATATGTACACAAAAGCTCTCCTACTACACTTTATAAAGGCTTGAGAAAGAACATCCAAAAAGAAAAAATGAGAGGGAGAAATTGGAGAACATAAACTAAATGAAATGGGAGTACTGAATGTGAAATAGAAAAAGTGAAACAAACTAGATAAAAGTAAAAGATCATCACAGAGTCCAGTTGTTTTTAACATGACTGCTCATTAGAAACGTATCTGGAGCTCTGGAGGAAAAAAGCAATACCCTAAGCATTTGTATTTTTCAAAATGTTTCAAGATAATTCTGATATGCATCTGGATTTTAAAAAGTGATTACAAGTTTTTCTATTAGGTCTTAATTTTGGTGATATATAGAGTTCTATTATTTTTCTGTTGGCCAGTCATGATACAATGGTATTAAGTGAGTAATAGTTGCATCGTCATGATAATAAAAGATGTTTATCAGTTTTCACAATCAATAGCCAGACAAAAAATAAGAGATAAGTATACTTGCAAACCACATTAGGACCATGATTAACTTAACAATATAATTACATGCAATTTGAGCAGGTCAAGCAAAGTGATATGGTAAATGGAAGTGCATACATGCAACTAGTCATCCACCCGGTCAGTCTATGTCTTTTGGTTGGTACGTTTAACCCATTTACACTTAAGGCAATGATATGTATGATCCTATTAACGTTTTCTTAATTTCAGGGGGTTTATTTTCTGTAGGTCTTTTCCTTTTCTTGTGTTTCCTCTCTAGAGAAATTCATTAAGCATTTGTAGTAAAGCTGGTTTGGTAGTCCTGAATTCTCTTAAATTTTACTTGTCTGGAAAACTTTTGATTTCTCCATCAAATTTGAAGGAGAGTCCTGCTGGATAGAGTATTCTTGGCTATAGGTTCTTCTCTTTCATCACTTTAAACATATCATGCCATTCCCTTCTGGCTTGTAGAGTTTTTACTGAGAAATCAGCTGATAGCCTGATGGGAATTCCTGTGTATGTTATTTGTCACTTTGCCCTTGTTGCTTTTAATATTTTAGCTCTGTCGTTAATTTTTGTCAGCTTGATTACTATGTGTTTCAGTGTGTTCCTCCTTGGGTTTATTCTGCTTGGGACTCTGTGCTTCCTGGACTTGGTTGACTATTTCCTTTCCCATGTTAGGGAAGTTTTCAGGTATTATCTCTTCAAATATTTTCTCAGGTCCTTTCTCTCTCTCTTCTCCTTCTGGGACCCCTATAATGCAAGTGTTGGTGTGTTTAATGTTGCCCCAAGATCTCTTAGGCTGTCTTCATTTCTTTTCATTCTTTTTTCTATATTCTGTTCTGCAGTTTCCACCATTCTGTCCTCCAGGTCATTTATCTGTTCTTCTGCCTCAGTTATTCTGATGTTGATTCCTATTAGTGTATTATTAATCTGTTTGTTCTTTAGTTCTTATAGGTCTTTGGTGAACATTTCTTAGGGGCTTCTTTGATAGCTCAGTTGGTAAAGAATCCGCCTGCAATGCAGAAGAACCTGGTTCAATTCCTGGGTTGGGAAGAACTGCTGGAGAAGGGAAGAAAAAGTGACTCCAGGATTCTTGGGCTTCCCTTGTGGCTCAGCTGGTAAAGAATCTGCCTGCAAGGTAGGAGACCTGAGTTTGATTCCTGGGTTAGGAAGATGCCCTGGAGAAGGGAAAAGCTACCCACACCAGTTTTCTGGCCTGGAGAATTCCATGGACTGTGTAGTCCATTTCTTGGATCTTCTCAATCTTTGTCTCCATTCTTTTCCTGAGATCCTGGATCATCTTCACTATCATTATTCTGAATTCTTTTTCTGGAAGTTTGCTTCATTTAGTTGTTTTTCTAGGGTTTTATCTTGTCCCTTTGTGACATAAATTTCAGCTTTTTCATCATGATTACCTTTCTGTAATGTGATGTTTTACAGCCACTGTGAGGCTGTGCTGCTTCTTGCTTCTGTCTGCTCTGTGATGGCTGAGGCTAAGAGGCCTGTGTAAGCTTCCTGATGGGGGGACTGGTGATGGGAAAAACTGGGTCTTGCTCTGTTGGGTAGGGCCTTGCTCAGTTCAGTTCAGTTGCTCAGTGGTGTCTGACTCTTTGCAATCCCATATATTGAAGCACACCATGCTTCCCTGTCCATGCTCATACTCATGTCCATCGAGTTGGTGATGCCATCCAACCATCTCATCCTCTGTCGTCCCCTTCTCCTCCCACCTTCAATCTTTCCCAGCATCAGAGTCTTTTTAAATGAGTCAGTTCTTCGCACCAGGTGGCCAAAGTATTAAGAGTTTCAGCTTCAGCATCATTCCTTCCAATGAACACCCAGGACTGATCTCCTTTAGGATGGACTGGTTGGATCTCCCTGTAGTCCAAGGGACTCTCAAGAGTCTTCTCCAACACCACAGTTCAAAAGCATCAATTCTTTGGCGCTCAGCTTTCTTTATAGTCCAACTCTCGCATCAATACTTGACTACTGGAAAAACCATAGCTTTGACTAGACAGACTTTTATTGACAAAGTAATGTCTCTGCTTTTTCATATGCTATCTAGGTTGGTCATAACTTTTCTCCCAAGGAGCAAGCATCTTTTAATTTCATGGCTGCAATCACCATCTGCAGTGATTTTGGAGTCCAGGAAAATAAAGTTGGTCACTATTTCCATTGTATCTCCATCTATTTGTCATGAAGTGATGGGACCAAATGCTATGATCTTCATTTTCTAAATGTTGAGTTTTAAGCCAACTTTTTCACTCTCCTCTTTCACTTTCATCAAGAGGCTCTTTAGTTCTTCTTCGCTTTCTGCGGTAAGGGTGGTGTCATCTGCATATCTGAGATTACTGATATTTCTCCTGGCAATCTTCATTCCAGCTTGTGCTTCATCGAGTCTGGCATTTCACATGATGTACACTACATATAAGTTAATAAGCAGGGTGACAATATACATCCTTGACCTACTACCATTCCTATGTGGAACCAGTCTGTTGTTCCATGTCCAGTTCTAACTGTTGCTTCTTGACCTGTATACAGATTTCTCTGGAGGCAGGTCAGGAGGTCTGTTCCAATCTCTTTCAGAATTTTCCACAGTTTATCGTGATCCACACAGTCAAAGGCTTTAGTGTAGTAAACAAAGCAGATGTAGATGTTTTTTCTGGAACTGTCTTGCTTTTTTGATGATCCAGTGGATGTTGGCAATTTGATCTCTGTTTCCTCTGCCTTTTCTAAATCCAGCTTGAACATCTGGCGGTTCACGGTTCATGTACTGTTGAATCCCGGCTTGTAGAATTTTGAGCATTACTTTGCTAGCATGTGAGATGAGTGCAATTGTACAGTACTTTGGACATTCTTTGGCATTGCCTTTCTTTGGGATTGGAATGAAAACTGACCTTTTCCAGTCCTGTGGACACTGCTGAGCTTTCCAAATTTGCTGGCATATTGAGTGCAGCACTTTCACAGCATCATCCTTTAGGATTTGAAATAGCTCAACTGGAATTCCATCACCTCCACTAACTTTGTTTGTAGTGATGCTTTATAAGGCCCACTTGACTTCACATTCCAGGATGTCTGGTTCTAGGTGAATGATAACACCATTGTGGCTAGGCCTTGCTCAGTAAACCTTTAATCCAATTATCTTCTCGTTGGTGGGGTTACACTCTCTCCCTGGTAGCTTTTTCACCTGAGACAATCCAGCCTTGGGGTCTATAGGCTCTATGATAGGGTTAGTGGCCAACTCCTAGAGGATTTATGCCATGGGGGACTTTCCAGTGGCCCATCCCTGCAGTGAGCCCCTGCTGACCCATGCTTCCACAGTAGACCCTCTAGCACTAGCAGGTCGTTTTGATTCAGTCTCCTGTGGGGGTCACTGCTCTTCTCTTCTGGGTCTTGGTGCATGCAATATTTTGTTTGTGCCTTCCAAGACTTAAATCTGTTTCCCCCAGTCCTCTGAGAGTCTTATAATCAAATCCCACTAGCCCGTAAGGCCAGATTCCCTAGGGA
The DNA here is from genome assembly GCF_019320065.1 of Cervus canadensis. Taxonomy (NCBI): domain Eukaryota; kingdom Metazoa; phylum Chordata; class Mammalia; order Artiodactyla; family Cervidae; genus Cervus; species Cervus canadensis. The sequence goes on along the minus strand of NC_057398.1, from coordinate 62,873,746 downwards.
TTCCCAGTCCCTTTGTCAGATCTCCAGTCTGGGGAGCCTGGCGTATTATTCAGAACCTTCAGAACAGTGGGAGATCTTCTTTGATATTATTTTTCTCCTGTGCATGGGTCATGCACCTGGTGGATATAGGATTTGATTTAATCCTGATTGTGCCCCTCCTACCACCCTCCTGCAGCTTCTTCTTTGTCTTTGGATGTGGGGTATCTTTCTTCGGTGAGTTTCAGCATCCTTCTGTCAGTGGTTGTTCAATATCTAGTTGCAATTTTGGTGCTCTTGCAGGAGGAGATGAGCACATATCCTTCCACTCTACCATCTTGAACTGGAACTGAATGTTTATTTCTAATGTTAATAATGCTACATTTTGACTTAAATGAAGTCATTTTAAAATAGGACTGGGGGGAGAAATATGGCTAGATTTTCATTTTAAACAAAATGACCCTAGAGCAAAGAAGCAGGTTGCAATCGTCAGGGATCTACCACTTTATTATCTTGTCTTTTCTTTGTTATGACTTTAATCTTGGACAGTTTTCCCCCAGTTGGTGATAAAGATGACTACCAACACACACGTACAAACCAAGAGCATCAGAATTTTATCCTACCAGATTAGCCTAAGTGAGAAAGAATAATGTTTTTTCTCCAATGTCACAGAAAAAATGGATTGATGGATGGATGGACAGATGGATGGGAACTTCATAGTTCTGATTTGTGCCATGTGCATGATTCTGTACTAGTCACTACACTCAAAGGGGATAAAGTTGGACTGAAATGTACTGGTTTACCAGGTCTGGGGCTTCTGTCTTCTTCTTGCTCAGTCTTAGCCTTTGTGGTGAATAAGATAACATTTCTGGATTCTTCTTAATTTCATCATACCCACAGGGGTAATGGAAGAAGAGAGATCAAAATAGATGCATAACAGTGGCCACAATATGCCTGTTTGTTATCATACAATTTATAATTCTGTTAATTATAATAATGGGTCCATTCTAGGCCTAACCCTGCTTGTGTTTGTTTGAGAGAGAAATTTCACAGTTAAGAGTGCCCTTGACATTTTCCTAGTGGATAATTAGATGCCATTCATAGGATGGTTTCTTTCAATGGGTTAAGCATTGCCCTAGGAAGACTGATGGCTTAAATTTAATTATTAGATTCTGAAATACAAAGTAAAAGTGTTTTCTAAAAATTCTCCTAAATGTTACACATCTCCAGAACATAAATAAACAAACAAAAATTGAACTATTGTAACCAACCACTGTGGGTACAGGAAGCAGTAATAGCTGAAGTACCTAAGTCCCTAATGATGGTCATCCATAGCTTTCTTTCAATAGGTCAAAATCAGTACATAGATATGTGCTTCTCTGTTGAATTTCTGACTCAGGAAACTCTTGTTATAAGTGTTGACTATGGAATACAGATGACAACTTCCCTGGTGGCTCAGTGGTAAAGAATTCACCTGCCAATATAGGAAACTCAGGTTTGATCCTTGGGTCGGGAAGATCCCTGGAGAAGGAAACGGCAACCCACTCCAATATTCTTACTTGGGAAATCCCCTGGAAGGAGGAACCTGGCAGGTTACAGTCCCTGGTGATCACAGAGAGTCAGATACGACTTGGCAATGAAACAACTATAAACCAAACTAGATGGAATACAGATACATGTTTAAACATTTTGGGAGGAAAGATGTATGTGCAATAGTTCCCAGACTCTATCAAAGCTCATGTAAATCACCCAGAAAGTTTTTAAATCTCACAGTACCTGAATAGCTATGTGGTGTTGTGGTGTTGGGCAAGTAATTTGACTTTTTGATGTATAACATGTAAGAAGGCTAGTTTTATATGCCTCACCTGGAGCCATACCTGACTAATGATGGCAGGCTGATTGCAGAGGACGGAGCACTATTGGTGGGTGAGTAGAAATGTAGCATTCTTCAAGGCAGAGAATCTACTATTCAAGAAAGCATGACTGAAACTCTGAAGCCAGGGTCAGAATAATATATTAGTGATTGATGGAGATGTCTTCTTTATAGGGTTAGAAACTATAACACTTATAAAGTTTGGTTAGAGAATGGTACTCAAGAGTTGCCAGAGGAAATCTGAAAGCTTCCATAGGATCTGGAGCAGAAAACTCACTCTTAACTCTTCCTGGGCACTGTCCACAATAGTTACTGAAATGAAGTGTTTTAGACTGAAAACATTTGCCAAATACATAGGTATTAGTGATGTGTAGCTGAACATGAGCTTAAGAATAACTTAGTGAAAAGAAAGTAGAGAAAAAACAAATACTGTTTTTTTTTTTTTTTTCCAAAAAATTCTATTATGGAAAGAGGAAGAATTTTGGAGTATTGAGGAGAATACAGAGTCTGGTAAACATTTGTTTAGAAAATTCATTATACCCATCTTCATACCGAAAAGGTTGAAACAATGAAGAGGGAAATGTTAGTCAAACAAAGGAAAGAAGATTATGAATCATGTTATAAGACTTGTAGTCATGGATAAACACAGGTATAGGTATATATGCTTCTGTGAAATAGAAGAAAAGGAATTATTCATACATATAAAGCATAGGAAAAAATTTAAGTAAAACGAAAGAAGTCTATTTCCAGAAAGAGAAAGAGAGATTAGAGTAATTAACAAAAGATATGTAAAACCTTTACCATAAAATTTAAGCATCAAGTAGGATTATAAAACTATAAGGCTAGTATTTTATTTTTTAACTGATGGAGTGATTTTAGATTTGTATATATAAAATTAAAAAAAAAACATTAGTTGAAGGATTAGAAAGAATGTTTATAAAGTACTATGCAAAAGTTAGTTTCATTTATTTATTGTTGATTGTTATAAACATTGATATTGGTTTTCCATGATCACTTACCAACATGTACGTTGTAAGTGAATATCATTTTAACCTCAACAGAATTTACACAGAAGACCTAAATATATTTAATTGTGATTTCACATATAATATACATAAGTGTGCTGTGTGCATAGTCGCTCAGTCGTGTCTAACTCTTTTGTGAACCCATGGACTGTAGCCCGCCAGGCTCCTCTGTCCATGGGGATTCTCCAGGCAGGAATACTGGAGTGGGTTGCCATGCTCTCGTCCAAGGGATCTTCTCAACCCAGGGATCGAACCCAGGTCTCCCACACTGCAGGCAGATTCTTTACCATCTGGGCCACCAGGAAAGCCATATAATATACAAATAGTGTTATTATATAATGCATACCATGCCTCTTTTTGTATTGATTTTAGAGTATTAATCTTTAAATGATTAAAATTTGTGCTTTGTTTGGAAATTGCATGCTAGGAATGGAGGCAGAAATAGTTTGTATGCATAAAGTTCCAAGTAACCTTGTAAACATAGTTCAACACATTGTTTTTACCCAAAGAATTGACTGGAGAGTGATTTTGAATTATTTATGCTAACCATCTGTTCCTTGCACATCATATCTTCCAGAACAGACAAATCTCACGGCCTTCAGACTTTAGCTACTACTACCTCTAGATGAGCAGCTGTTTTCTTATCAAAAATCCATACTGAAGCTGTTTATCCTAAACTGGTGAATTTCATTAGTATCTCCAGGGTTCTGGCTCAATTTATCTATTTAAACAGCATCCTCCTTAAAAACAGGTGCTTAAGTGGCTTATCCCAGTTCTATCATTTCAACAATAGTACTTAGAAAAAAAGAGAAAAACACTACATTTTCTACTAAAAATAATATGATTGCTTTCATTTACTACTGCTTTTTCTTATGAAAACAGTACGCAGTTGTCAACATATGGTAATGTTATGGTATTACTTTAATCAAAGAGTGGGCTCCATCCAAAATGTTTGGAATGGAATTAACATTTTTACAATAGTCTAATTATTGCAATTTTTAAAAGATATGCTTGAAAATGATTTCTGATAAACTCTAGTAATGTTCTAGGGCTGCTACAGCAAATTGCCATCCTTGGTGCCTTAAAAGTATAGAAACTGGGACTGCCCTGGTGGTCCAGGGGTTGAGATTTGGCCTTCGAAGGCAGGAAGGGGGTTGTTCCATCCCTGGTTGGGGAGCCAAGATCACGCATGCCTTGCAACCAAAAAGCCAAAAGATAAAACAGAAGCAATATTGTGACAATAAAGACTTTAAAAATAATCTGCATTTTAAAAAAGAAAAAACCATAGAAATTAATTCTGTCACAGTTCTGGAAGCCACAGTGTCAAAGTCAAGGTGTGAGTAGGACCACACTCCCTCTGGGATCTCTGGGGGAGGATACCTCCTTGCTTCTCCTGGATTCAGATTGACTCTGCTACTCCAGTCTCTGTCCTGTGGTCTCGTTATTTCTTCTTCCGCTCTCCTTTGTGTGTTTAATCTCCTTCTGCCTCTCCATCAAAATAACACTTAATGATGGCATTGAGAACACACGCCAATAATCCAGGTTAAACAGCTCATATTTTTTTTGTTTGTTTCTTTGTTTGAACAGTATGGTCTTTCTGCCTTTTAGGAAAAGAAGTCATTTATCTATGTAATTTTTACTTTGTTTTTGACTGCACTGGGTCTTTGTCGCAACACATGGGACTCTTCACTGCATTGTGCAGGCTTTCTCTCACAGCTGAACTCAGGTTTCTCTACTTGCAATTCACGAATTCTAGAGCCTGTGGGCTCAGTACTTGTGGCACATGGGCTCTAGAGCTCTTGTTATCAAAGAAACAAATTGCAACAGGCAAGTTAAAAAGGCAAGGGCAATTTTATCCAAAACTATTACAATAGGAGAGAAGAGGGACCTCAATTCTGCTTTGACAAAATGTGGGAGAATTTTTAAATACGGGCATGAGCTGGTGGAAAAGTAGTGGAGGACAAGTCGGGGAGAGATTTAGTCAATGTCAATAGGCCATCTGTGTTTGCTAATGGGTTAGAGGTAGGCTTCTACCCTCCTACAGAGAATGAGAGGGACTCTATCTTTCTTAATGGCTATATTTCAAAGGGTCCTTGAGAAAGACATCCCTGAGCTGTAAAACTGTCCAGAGGCTGCAATAAGATTTACATCTCAAAGGGTCAAAGACAGAATTTACAATTGCAGTTTTTCTAAAGTAAATGTTCTAAGCAACATGAGGTCAGGGCTGCCTTAGTCCATTTGGGTTGCTATAACAAATATATCACAAACTGAGTGGCTTCTGAACAAAAGAAGTTTATTTCTCACAGTTCTAGAGGCTAAGAAGTCCCATTTCAAGGTACCGATAGATTTGGTGTTTGGTGAGAACCTGCTCGCTCATTTTTCCAACTGCCAAAATAATCACCAAATATGATCACCAGAATACTAAATAAGCTTGCTAACTCAGTCAGAGTTCTTAAAAACTGTTGCTAACAGATACTTGAAAGTGTAAAATGTCATGTAAACTTTCATAACACGCCTTGAACCAGCTTATTTATGAGACTAAATTGCAGAAATTTCTGCTTGAGTCTCAACATATTATCTCTTGTATCTTTTCAAATATCCTTTTACTGTTTTTTCAAGATACTGTTGTATATTCCCAAATTTATTTTATATTATAACTCGTCCTCTTTTCCTCCATATTGCTACTTTTCTTCAAAGGAAGCCCATTAAGTCTTCTCAGGTCAATTATAAATCAGCCCACTCAGGGTTTCCAGGAGGAGTACAGAGATTCACAAATTACAAACAATTTAAACATAAAGCATGTTAATGATGAGAGCTTTGGGGTTATCATGGACTCATTCATCTTTACTTTCTGTACAAATATTATACAATTGACTTCAGAGTAAAACATATTTTTTGAGGGGCACAAAGTTTGCTTTATATTCACCAAATGAAAAAAAAAATTAAAGTAAAATATGAGGCAACAAGCTTCATAATTATCATAGCAGAATATTGGAAATCTTGGCTTTCAACAGTTACAATCATCTTGCTCCCATTCTTCCTTACATGAGCCAAAACTGAGCCTCTTTTACTCAGACTAGTTTCTGGAAATGCACTTGATTTGTCTTTACTTCATTTTTAAGAATTTTATCGTGGAGAAAATCCACTACTGATTCCACTTCTCCTTTTCCTTGTCTGTAGGTATATGTTTCTAAGGGTCTTACAAAACCTCCTACAAAGTTAATATTTCTCCTTATTGAAAACCTTTCCTTCCTTTCAGAAGATGATGCTAACACTAATTGGAATCTTCTAGAGCAGACTAACATCCCTTCCTAACAAAGGAAACCTCCCTGCAGACTATTATCAAATGGAACTATTATCTAGTTGGTAGATGCTGATGCAAAGAACACATACCAAATGGAATAACTGCTCACTTTTCAACTAAACTTATTTAAGGAACATCACTTGAATGTTTCTCATCTAAGTAATAGCATTTTAATGTTCTTTCATGAGTCAGTACACTAATCGACACTATATAGATTTCTTTTACAGAGTGAGACTGATCTGTTCTAAAACTATTATTTGAAGTCAACCCTGAAGCTTAACAGCATAAGGATTATTTCCATTTAACTTTTGCTTTAAAATATCTTTTAATATGCTGAAGCCTTTTTATTCAGAAAGAAAAATGCTTTTTTTGTTTGCTTGTTTCCTGTGAAATTTTGAATAGTTGGTCAAGTAATAAGAGCATTCAGGGATCACATATCTGAATCTCAGTTTTAGTACAGATTTGTCACAATTGGTTGTAACTTAATTAGTGAAAATTAAGTCAGTTTGAGTAACAAAGGCTTTTTTTTTTTTTAAATCTTGAAATTTGACAAATCTTGACTGGACCATTTTATTTAACTAAGACATTACATATGCTTATATCTCTAAATCTGTTTGGTTTTCCTTTCCACCCTTAAATAGTGTGTTTAGCATGAACGTAAAGAAGCAGTGGTTCCCAAAGCTTTTCTTCATTTACAACTCATGCTTGCTTGCTTAGTTGCTCAGTCTTGTCCAACTCTTTGCAACCCTTTGGTTTGTAGCTCACCAAGCTCCTCTGTCCATGGGATTTTCCAGGCAGGAATACTGTAGTGGGTTGCCATTTCCTTCTCTAGGGGATCTTCCTGACTCAGGGATCAAACTTGCATCTCCTGCATTGCAGGTGGATTCTTTACCTGCTGAGACATCAGGGAAGCTCATTTATAACTCAGGGGGGTCACCAAAACTGTGGATGCCTACATTCCATCCCTAGATATGTTGTTTTGTTTGTTGTGGAATGGAACCTGGATTGGACTTTTAAAAGACCCAGGTGATGCTAATATATACCAATGCTTGAGAAGCGAACCACTGTTGTAGGGAAATAAGGTTTCCTTGTTGGAATTAAATGATTAATGATTGATAAGTTCTCACTGTTTAGTCAGGGAGGTTGCATCCTAGAAATCAGCGTGCTTATTTATATGTGCACTTAAATATCTTTAATTTCAAACCCAGTAGATCTTAAAAGTATCCCCATTACCACTTTACTTACAGATCACTAGTTCATAACACCTAACATTTTCCTATTTGCATTTAAAAATCACTTTCCACTAAAGATAACATTTGAAAAATCCCATCCTATTTCTTTTTATTGAAAAGAAAAGCTTTGTGGAGAGCAAAATGTATTTGAATATAATTAGATGATGACTAAGTTCATTTATGAGCTTCCCTGGTGTCTCGTAGACAGCAAAGAATCTGCCTGCAATGTGGGAGACCTGGGTTTGATCCTTGGGTTGGGAAGATCCTCTGGAGGAAGGCATGGCAACCCACTCCAGTATTCTGGCCTGGATAATCTCATGGACAGAGGAGCCTGGCAGCCTACAGTCCATGGGTTCACAAAGAGTCAGACACGACTGAATGATTAAGCACAGCACAGCACACCACAAGTTCACTTATAATGCAGAAATCATAGCATAGTGAACATGAAACTGATTGTGTAGACTGATTTTTTTTTTTTTTTTAGGGAAACGAAAGTCCTTGGTTAATCCATATTCCCTAACTCTATTTATAAGTCACTTTCTTTCATGGTTAGAATGATATTCTGAGTTTTAAAAGAGAAGTATTTGTATACTCTCCAGTAGAAGAAATACGCGATCATTTGTGATGGGTGAGGGGCAGATTCTTTTGTCCTTCTAAGACTTCACCCAGGAGTTTGAAAACTGTGGTTGAGGAACACTGGAACCTAAGTCTTAACACCATCTGTGTTTTTACCAACTTTGAGAATTGTTGAGCACACAATTTAACACTGTTAGATTGTTGGTAAAATGAAAAGCTTTCCCTGTTGAAGATTCAAAGCTGTGATCAGATCCTAGACTCATCTGCATCCTGAAAAATACAGAATCCTAGTTCCCTTGACACATTGAAATCTAAATGAGGGGATTTTTATATTCTTCAAAACATCTCTTTTCTGCTATCATACAACTTCCCCAAGGACCATTTGTGAATTTAGAGAAATTATACTGGTCATTCATTGGAAGAATTGATGCTGAAGCTGAAGCTTCAATATTTTGGACACCTGATGTGAAGAACCAACTCACTGGAAAAGACCCTCATGCTGGAAAACGTTGAAGGTAAAAAAAGAAGAAGGCAAAGGAGGATGAGATGGTCGGATGGCATCACTGACTCAATGGACATGAGTTTGCACAAACTCTAGGAAATGGTGAAGGACAGGGAAGCCTGACATGCTACAGTTCTTGGGATCGCAAAGAGTTGGACATGACCTAGGGACTGAACAACAACAGTACTGCTCATATAATGTGAAATTCTCCCCAGACATATTTTATTAAGCAAACCAATTGTAATTATGTATTTTATTAGAATGTGAGGCACTAAAGATTAAAATATGAAATAAAATTGTGTCTTTGAAAGACACTCAGGATAGTGCTTATAAAGATGACAGTAAATGAATGCTGTGCTAGTACCAAAAAGAATTGTTTATCGTTACTGACCCTTTGGATCACAGCTCCAAGGATTTCACCATCTACTATTGTGGAAGATATGGCTTTCTTTATCATACTTTATACACACATTTTTTTGGCCTGAGTCTGTGAAAAGAATAGGTGTTTCACACATGTATTTGAAATAATTTTACTTTTAAATATGATTTTAAAGGGTGTTTCTTTCATTTGTAGATGATATGTTTCTGTTATATTCATTGTTGTTGTTCAGTAGCTAAGTTGTGTCCAAATCTTTGTGACCCCATGAACTGAAGCATGTCAGGCTTCCTTGTCCTTCACGATTTCCCTGAGTTTGCTCAGACTCATATCCATTGAGTTGGTGATGCAATCCAACCATCTCGTCCTGTCACCCACTTCTCCTCTTGCCCTCAATCTTTCCCAGCATCAGGATCCTTTCCAATGAGTCAGCAATTCGCATCAGGTGACCAAAATATTGAAGCTTCAGCTTCAACATCAGCCCTTCTTCTTTCAATGTGAAAGTGAAAGTCACTCAGTCAGGTTCCACTCTTTGTGACCCCAAGGACTGTCCAGTGCATGGGATTCTTCAGGCCAGAATATTGGAGTGGGTAGCCTTTCCCTTCCCCAGGGGATCTTCCTAGCCCAGGGATCAAACCTAGGTCTCCTGCATCACAGGTGAATTCTTTACCAACTGAGGCACAAAGGAAGTCCAAGTGGGTAGCCTATCCCTTCTCAGCTGATCTTCCTGACCCAGGAATCAAACTGGTGTCTCCTGCATTGCAGACAGATTCTTTACCAATTGAGCTATCAGGGAAGTCCCTCCTTCCTCTTTGGGCAACCCTAATTAACTCCACTAGTTGCACTTTTTTTACAGCTATATTTTAGGGTCCTAATCTTTGGATTTGAGTGTTGTAATCTAATAGATGGCATAATGTAACTTAAAGATGGCAAGAAAAATGAAAGACAGTGATGTGTACACTATTTCTATTCACTTTGCACTTTTGTAATCTCTTTAATGATAACCCCCTAAAATCAAGCAGATAGGTTGTTGCACCAGCTTAGTCAGCTTTCTACCAATCTGAAAATTACAAATAAGGTAATATCTCAGAGATTCAGGTTTTTTGCTTTTTTTTTTCCAGTAAATGTGGCTTTGAGAAAATTAATGAAGAAAAATATACAAGGGCTTGGCAGTACTTTTTTTCCCTTATTCCTATTAAAACTTGGAGTTCACATAAAACTTCAAATGTCATTCTATGAAACAAACATGAGCTCATAAAAGATGTGTAAAAGGTGGCAGACAGGCTGGGGATCAGAGGCCGTGAGGAACAATACCGCCTTATCCTATATTTTTATTATTCTCATTGTTTAATATTTTCCTTTTCTTTTTCTGTGACTTTATATGTCAAATCACTAGATGACCAGCTCTCCAGAAACATGAATACATCGATGTATGTGTGTGCTCAGTCCCTCAGTTGTAACCAACTCTTTCTGACCACATGGACTGTAGCCTTCCAGGCTCCTCTGTCCATGAAATTTTCCAGGCAAGAATACTGAAGTGGGTTTTCATTTCCTTCTCCAGGGGATCTTCCCAACCGAGGGATCAAACCTACCTTTCCTGCACCTTCTGAATTGGTGTGCATGCATGCTGAGTCACCTCACTCATGTCAGACTCTTTGTCACCCCATGAACTGTAGCCTGCCAGGCTTCTCTGTCCATGGGAGAATCTGTCCAATCTGAATTGGCAGGCAGAATCTTTACCCATTGCACCACCTGGGAAGCTCAGAATACATCAATGGATGGGGACAAAAGAAACCCCAAGAAAACTGCTCTCTTTAGCAGAGAAAGGGCAACCTGGAAAGAGAAAACTTTTAGACAGTAAACACCATTCCTGCTCCTGCCAAATGCCTCAGAAAAACCTGTAGCCCTAACCTACCTCTGCCAACAAATGCCAAGTTAAGAACCTAGATTTCTGTGATTTAGCAACCACCACCACCCCACCCCCCGACCCCGCCATGAGCTGATGTCATTAAAGACCAAGTAGAGAGCCTGGACTTTCAGTCCTGCTGCGTGATAGTGATTACCCTCACCTCCATGGTGTCAGAGGAGACCTAGGGAAGAGCCAGAAGTTTACCACCAAGGGAGCAAGAAGCCCAAGGCCCTGCAATGTCAGGGGAGGTTAATTGTAGAGCAGTGATGAGTCCCCAATTCCTTCATATTAGGACTTTATCAGGAGAAGTGTCATTGGAAACCCAAGATCCACCCCCCTTCTAGCAGTAACAGGAAGCCCTTCTTTCCAGGGGCTTCAATGTATTACAAGATTGAAACTTGGACTTTCACCTTGACCTGGCATTAATAAAGTGATGCTCTTCTTTGCTTGAGCAGTGTCAGAAGTGACGTGCTAAAACACATTTAAATAAGACCCGGTGATTCCTAACATAATACTCAGAAGACTCATGTTTCAATTGAAACTACTTATCATAGGAAATACCAGAAAATCTCAAGTTGAATGAAAAAAGATCACTAATAAATACCAACAGCAAGATGATGCAGATTTATCTAAGAAGGATTTTAAAGGGGCCATAACAGTGAACAGTTAGGAACTTGATTGAAACAAACGAAAATATACAAAGTCTCAGAGAGAAGTTAAGCCAACTACTGAGGTAGAGGTGACATATTTCTTACAAGACTGTCTTAACTTTTGACACCAACTGCAAGTCTGGAAGTTTCCCCAAACTACCCTCACTTTTGGTATGTCAGGACTCACAGATGTCACTGAAAGTTACTATACTCATGGGTATACTGATGGTTACACATTATCTCAGGAAAAGGAAACATTTAGCCAGGAAATAGGCGCATAGGACAGAGTCCAAGGAATTACTAGACTTGGATCTTCTTTTGCCCTCTCTCTGCAGAATCAGGGCATGTTACTTTCCTTGCATTGGTTTGTGAGAATATATATGGTGTATCACCAGTCATGGAAGCTCATCTGAGCCTCTGCGTTTCATTTTCATGGGGCTCCATCACATAGGCACAACTGATTAATTGATTGCCTATGTAGTTAATCTCAGTCTCCAGGTCAACTGATACTGTGTGTCCCAAAGCTCCCGCAGTAAATTATGTTGTTGATTTTTCTAGTGTGTCGGGCCCCTCCCTAAATAATGCTGTAGACTATTTAACACCCATGGCCCCCAGGCAAAAAGGCACTCCTAACAGGCATGGCACAGATCACCTCCCAAGAGCTGAAAGCAAAGGCTAGACTTCATTTTTGGCAAGGATAAGTTTTTGTTGTTGTTACATACTCTGCAAGGAAATAAAAGTTATTAACAGAAGACCAAATGGGAATTTTATAAATGAAAGTTATAATAACTGCAACAAAACATAGATAGGTTCAATAACTGAATATAGAAGAAAGAAAAGAGTCAATGGGCTTCAAGATAGAACACTATAAATTACTGAATCTAAAAGCAAGATAGGCAAAATAGAGTAAAAAAGTTAAATTAAAAACAAACAAACAAAAAAAAGCCGAGCTTCAGGGAACTGTAATGCTGTAACAGAAGATTTACTTTTCATGTCATTGGAGACCTGCAAGGAAAGAGAGAAGGAGAGGGTGAACATTATTCAAAGATGTTGTAGCTGAAAATTTCCCTAATTTTCCAAAGATATAAAGTTATAAGATCAAGAAGTTGGAAAAACAGAAGCCCCAACAGAATGGACACAAAAAAATCCATACCAAGGACATCAGAGTCAAAATTCTGAAAGCTAAAGGCAAATATAATATCTTGAAAACACTAGGGGAGAAATAACACCTTTCTTAAGAGGGTACAGCTTGAATGACTTCTATTAAAAACTATGGAGAACAGAGCAAGTGACACAACTTTTTTCCAGTGTTGATGGAAAAGAAACGCTAACCAGGATTCAACAGCCAGGAAAAAATACATTTCAAGCACTAAAGAATTTCAAGATATTCTCAGATGAAGGAAAATTAGGATAATTTATCATTAACATAGAAACCCAAAAGGATTGCTAATGAAATTTCTCTAAACAGAAAATTATAAAATAACTAATCAAAAATCTAAGAGAAAGAAAGAACAGAAAGATTAAAAATATAAGTAAACGTTTACACTTGAGTTTTCTAAGTTATGTTTGATAGCTAAAAAATTTATAGTACTGTCTGATGTGATTTTCCATGTATGTAGAGAAAATGTTTGAGAATTATACTGTAAAAGAGGAGTCAGTTCAATTCAGTCGCTCAGTTGTGTCTGACCCTTTGCAACCCCATGGACTGCAGCACGCCAGGCTTCCCTGTCCATCACCAATTCCCGGAGCTTGCTCAAACTCATGTCCATCGAGTCAGTGATGCCAAAGAAGAGTAAAATAACTTAAAGATGAGATAATTGTTTCTATATTCCCTTTACTGGCCAAATCTCCACACTAGTACACTGTAATAAATTATGTATATATAGTGTAATACCTAATGAAACTATTTTAAATAGGCCTACACACAGATATACTTTCAAATACTATAGAAAAATAAAAATAAAATTCTAAGCAATATTTATTAAATGCACAGAAAGGCAGTACAAAGAAAAAAATAAAAACAGGGCACAAAAAAGAGATAAAAATAAAGTGGTATGGTCAGGCCTTCCTTCACATATCATCCATAATTTCATGAGATATAAATAATTCTCTTTACTTGTACTAGACAAACACTGTAAATAACTATAAGTCCATCATCGGTTGGTTAAACCAACAGCAACACATTCACATCCCTGTGTTCTACTCACCATTAACAGGGAATGAGTGATCCGTATTGGTCCATATGATTACTTGGCTAAATCTTGAGGGCATTATGCTGAATGAAAAACAGAAAACAGTTTCAGTAAATCACCTATTGTCTAATTCCATTTGCATAACATTTTCAAAATGACATATTAGAGAAAAAATTGTTAGTGTCTGCCAGGGGTTGGGGATGGTCAGAGGAAGAAAAACCAGTTGACTATAGCGGTGCAGAAGGAGGGATATCTTTGCAATAAGAGAATAATTTTGTATCTCACTTGTGGTAGTGATTAACATATCTAGTCTTCTGAGAAAATATCGCAGAACTTCATACACACACATTAATCCAATTTCGTTGTTCTGGTTTTGGACTGTGCTGTATTGATACAAAATATAATCTGTGTGTATGTGTGTGCTCAGTCATTCAGTGGTGTCTGCCTTTTTGCGACCCCATGGACTGTAGCCTACCAGGCTCCTCTGTCCATGGAGTTTTCCAGGAAAGAATACAGAAGTGGGTTGCCATTTCCTATTTCAGGAAATCTCAACCCAGGAATGTCAAATTTGAGTCTCTGGCATCTCCTGCACTGCAGATTTTTTTTTTTTTTTTTTTTTTTTTACCACCACGCCGCCTAGGAAGCCCAAAATATAATCATTGCTGCTGCTGCTGCTGCTAAGTCGCTTCAGTCGTGTCCAACTCTGTGCGACCCCATAGACGGCAGCCCACCAGGCTCCTCCATCCATGGGGTTTTCCAGGCAAGAGTACTGGAGTGGGGTGCCATTTCCTTCCCCAGTGCATGAAAGTAAAAAGTGAAAGTGAAGTAACCCAGTCGTGTCCAATTCTTAGCAACCCCATGGACTGCAGCCTACCAGGCTCCTCCATCCATGGGGTTTTCCAGGCAAGAGTACTGGAGTGGGGTGCCATTGCCTTCTCCCAATGTAATCATTAGGAGACACTAAATAAAAAGGTATACAGGAGTCTCTCTGTACAAATACATAGCTTTATATGAATTTTTATTATTTTAACATTGAAAGTTCCCAATGTAATCATTAGGAGACACTAAATAAAAAGGTATACAGGAGTCTCTCTGTACAAATACATAGCTTTATATGAATTTTTATTATTTTAACATTGAAAGTTGGGAATTCCCTAGTGGTCCAGTGGTAAGGACTCTGTGCTTCCACTGCTGGGAGCCCAAGTTTGATCCCTGGTTGGGGAACTAAAATCCTGCAAGCCACACAGTGTGGTCAAAATTTTTTTTTTTTTTAAAAAGGATAAAAATAGATAAGTGAAACAGTTGAAGAAAGGATATTTAGTATTAAATAGCAATGTGTAAAAGTTTTCATCTTTTTACACATTTATAATTTATATTTAAATTATATTGGTAACACCTTATTTCTAAGATCATTGAAAAATCTGTTGGGATTAGACGTTTTTGCTAATATTGAGTAGCAGACTCTAACTGATTTGTTAAGTAAATTTATGTGCTAATTCATAAACCTCACAAATCCTCTCAGGTGGCTTCTTACTATGACTTTTGAGAATATATAACTTTGCTGGATTTCTTACCTGTCCTGCAGCAATTCTTAGACTCCTAAAGGCATGTTCATATGCCATAAGGGTTAGATCTAGTTTCTTAATGCAGAGGCTAATTACTCTGATTTCAAAAGATAATAAAACTTATTTTATCTCAAGAGGGCCAAGTAGTCACAGCTCACTCTAATTTCCTCACTTAAGCCTCAAAGGGCCAGGAGGACAGCGGGGAATATCTCCTTGGGTCTGTACTTTTCAAGGAGAGAGAAAGATCCAGAATTTGAACACATTCTAGGCTGGGAGAATAATATAAAATTTAAATACAGGAGGCTAGTTGGTTCCTGAAGATATTTCATACACATACGAAAGAGGTGAAGTTCAGGTTCACGCTCATGTATTTCCAAGGAGACCTTTAGATTAGGGAAGGGGTCTGCTGTCTCCTTTCTCTTTCTAAGTGGAAAGAGCCATTTATCTTGGTGCCTGATATATGAGAGTATTGGACTACTTGTGGGGAAAAAAATTGCTTTACTTTTAATCATGTCACCCCAGAAGTAAGGACTGAGGCAAACACACTAGTGTTATGTGTTATAAAATATTTCATAAAAGGATGAGAATACCTAGCATTTAAGGTAAAAAATAACAATAAATATTACAAATCTAGCATTACTCCACTTTATAGAACAGATATGTGACAGAGAAGGTAAATAACCTTCCCCAAGGTCATAGGGTTTCTGGAGGACAATATGGGAACTAATGCCTAGATGGCCTGGCTTTAGAATCTATTCACTGAGCTCCCATCCTATAACAGAGAAAGCAGAAATTTAATTTAACGAGATTACAAACTAATATTAGATAAGGTATCCTGAGTCTTTTTCAAGCAGATCTGTTTTTCTACAAGGATGATTCACTTTATATGCAAAGTAAATCTTATCTTGCTTTCTCTTTAGGGAATCTGTGATTAGATGGATGAAAATTCAGGATTCTTTTTAATAATTTAAAAGGAAATAGAGTGTTAACACTCACCACTTTTTGTCAGGAATAGGATGTGCTTTGAAGAATGTGGACACAAAGACATGCCAAAATCTGGGTTGCCATAACTATTCAGAGACCTGGGAATATCACATTTAAGATTACAAACAGTCTCTGGGAGTTCTCAATATAATTATGTTTTCCTTATTATTTTGCATGGGTGTTAATTGCCTGCTCGTAATTAACTTCCCATGTGACTGTCAAGAAATGTCATCAATAGTAAGAGCCCAGGGACCAGCCTGTCATGGCTTCTGTGACCAATATCCTCTTCTCATGCCTGGCAAGGTGTTTCTGTTATAATAAAAGGAACAGGTGGAAATGTACAAGGTTACTTCAGCAAGCCACCAGCTAAATCAGTGCATCTCATAGTTCTGAAATTAAAATATAGCCAATCAGAACTTTGAAATATAATTGCCTCATTTTCAAACTTAAATACATTGTGAGCCTCCTGCTAGTGCTGCACCTGGCAAATCTACTTATTAAAGTGGTGAAGAGAAGAGTTTGCTGAGACGTTTTAAATATTATGCTGACTTTGTAATAAAAGAAAGGAAAAAGGTAGGCATGATCTAATTCTACTGATGTCTGCTCCATTTAATAGATACTGGTATTCCCGTAAAGCCAGTAACCAAATTTTATTCACAGAAATATTTCACATAATATTGTGTACAAAGTAAAACCTTCTGAATTTAAATATATGACCTCCTGTATAGTTCTAAAATCTCTCCTGGCTTTTTTATTACTCTGATATTGTTTTATCATTTAACTCACTCAATGTGTTTAATATTCCTTTTAGAGCAAGTCTGTTTTCTTTCATCTTTGTAGTGGTTGTCAATGCATTTATAGATACTTACATAACTAGTGGGTAGGGGCTGGGAGAAAGATGAAATTTTATCTGTATTGAAGTCCTGGCAAAACAATCATAGGTGTTCTGAGATGTGATTAATCCTCATCAGTAAGTAAGGAAGATGCAGAACCAGGATTCAGATTTTTGGCATCAATATTTTTACCTAATTCCTTAGATATTTTCTCTACTCTTTCTTTCTTAGATGCCATAGATTATAATAAAGTATTAGATTTTTGATTGACAAAACTTACAATGTGGGATAATGCAATTTAGCTTATACAAAAGGCAATTACACTGAATACATATCTTTACAACCCAAATGGTTTTAGCACTAGGAATAATCACAACATACAACGCATTCCAGTATTCTTGCCTGGAGAATCCTCATGGACAGAGGAGCCTGGAAGGCTATAGTCCATTGGGTTGCAAAGAGTTGGACACAACTGAGTGATTAAGCACAGCACACACACAGATAACCCCATCAAACATACACACACACACACACACACACACACACACACACACCATGCAATCACAATGATATAGACATAAGAAAGAAAAATAAACACAGAATGTAGGAAAGGTGAGAAATCTAACTATACTAAAAATGGGAAAACATAATGCATGTCAAAGTACTATGTGCAAACAGTCACACATGATACCACATTATGCTACATGATTTAGGAATTGTAGGTCCATAGTATTGATTTGACCAAAGAGTTAGTTTGGGGTTATCCATAAGATATTACAGAAAAACCTGAACAAACTTTTTGGCCAACCCAACACTATATGCAAAAACTGTGGTGAATATGTGCTCCAAAACTTATAATATTTCACCCTTCAGAATGATCATATGAAACAAACACTACATGCTACATAGCACTCCATCTTGTGTGAGATCAGGTAATAGCCTCAGGTTGCTTCAGGCAAGATTTATTTCCAAGAGAACATAGATAAGATTGGGCTTGTTTGTCAATTATAAATGCTTGCTTGGTTTTTAGGGCTTCTTGGATTTTAGTATTGCAAACACAGGCTGATGGAATTTGTTAGCAAAACATTATTTTTCTGATTTTGCAATTATTAAGTAAATAGCATTTTTCATTAACATTATGCATGGAAGATATGGATTTGTTTCCAAAAAATAGGCTCACATTGAGTCTGAAAATAATGACAAATACATACAGATTATGCTGTCTCTGGACTTGTTGTCACTGTAAAACCTGGTCTCCCCTCACTACCACGGTAGTTTTGTGTTAGCTCTGAGATACTTCCGTGAGAAACAAACAAAACAAGTGGGTATTGGCCTACTGTCCAATCTACAAGTAAGAAGAAAACATGTCCTGGGAAGACCCAGAGGGATGGGATGGGGAGGGAGGCAGGAGTGGGGATTGGGATGGGGAACACATGTAAATCCATGGCTGATTCATGTCAATGTATGGCAAAAACCACTACAATATTGTAAAGTAATTAGCCTCCAACTAATAAAAATAAAATAAAAAAAGAAAAAAACAGATGTCCACCCATATTATGCTTTGGTAATGCTGTCATTTTCAGTCACTTGAAGGAAAGCCCCTTGGCCTGTGCAATTATAGCTCTAGTGAAAGAGGTTAAAAAGCAGAGCCTTCATAGTATGTGTTGATAGGTAATAGCTGTGTTTGACCATGTAACAAAGAAGCAAATGAATTCTCTTTAGGACATGAAAGAGACAAGCTCTCTTTGGGACATGAAAGGGAAAAAGTCCAAGCATTTCAGGCCTCCAGACTTAAAAGAACTAACTGTTTCTTGACTCTAAGCCCTAAAAAGTTAAGAAAGAAAAAATCTAAGGGATGCATGTTCGGTAAAAGATCAGAATAAGGACATGATCTTCCTTTAGAATCTTCACAGCTTCCAGGTCTTCCTTAAATCTAAGACAGAGAAAGGCAAAAATGTAAAGAAATATAGCAGATCTAGGAACTATCTCTGAAAAACAACTGTGGAAGCAATTACTGGTAAAGGGAAATCATGAAAGGAAGAACCTCCCAGACAGTAACACCAGCTCTAATCAAGAAACAATTTCCGCCCCTAGGGTAAGGAGACCTTACAGTGTCTGCTATGGTGTGTTCTAGGATGGCTAATCATTGTAACCTCTATGTGTCTCCTGTTCGCATCTCTTTTAAAAAAATTATTTTTAATTGGAGGGTATTGCTTTACAATATTGTGCCGGTTTCTGTCATTCATCAGCATGAATCAGCCATAGGTATGCTTATGTCCCCTCCCACTTGAACCTCCTCCCACCACCCCCACTCCATCCCACTCCTCTAGGTTATGGCAGGACATCAGGTTTGAGCTCCGAGAGTCATGCAGCAGATTCCACTGGCTCTCTATTTTACACATGGCAATGTATATGCTTTAATGCTACTCTCTTCATATCCTTTACAAATAGTAGTGTTAGGTATAGGAGGCAATTAACTCATCTTTTTAATTTGTTGTCATGTAGACACATGGTTCAGTTCAGTCGCTCAGTTGTGTCCGACTCTTTGCGACCCCATGAACCACAGCACACCAGGCCTTCCTGTCCATCACCAACTCCCAGAGTTTACCCAAACTCGTGTCTGATGAGTTGGTGATGCCATCCAACCCTCTCATCCTCTGTCGTCCCCTTCTCCTCCTGCCCTCAATCTTTCCCAGCATCAGGGTCTTTTTAAATGAGTCAACTCTTCTCATCAGGTGGCCAAAGTACTGGGAGTTTCAGCTTCAACATCAGTCCTTCCAATGAACACTCAGGACTGATCTCCTTTAGGATGGAATGGTTGGATCTCCTTGCAGTCCAAGGGACTCTCAAGAGTCTTCTCCAACACCATAGTTCAAAAGCATCAATTCTTTGGTGCTCAGCTTTTTTATAGTCTAACTATCACGTCTGTACATGACCACTGGAAAAACCATAGCCTTGACTAGATGGACTTTTGTTAACAAAGTAATGTCTCTTTACATGGTAGCCATGTTATATCTGAGCTTGACTTACAAACTAGTACACACCTCTCAGATAACCTGGTCTTTGCACTTGATACAGTGATAGAATATTTGGGTTATCTTTCCTGGGGGAGATGTGAGAAGAAGAAAGACAAAGGAAATCTGATGAGGAGAAGGGCAGATTGCAGAAAGAGGAATACTCAATAGGTATTCTGTTTGCTCCCTCAATTCTTTTCTAGTCCTATTGAAGTTACATAGTGCTGAGTGAAAAATTTTGACAAATAAAAAGTAAGCACAAGTGAAAGGTGTCATTTCTGGCCTATGACAGTAAAAAATAAAAATAAAAAAGAAAGAAACACAAAACCACATGTCTCTTTCTTTCCCCTTACTGGGGAAACCATGAAGGCTTTATGTTCTACAGTGTGCAGTTGATTCCAGAGCCAGAGCCTTGGACCCAGTAGAGTCCTCCCCTGCTCCATCGGGCATGTGAGATGAACAAGAAATACACTGTTGTTGTTTTAAGGATATGGGGGATGGTTTGTTACAGCAGCAAAATTGCACCTTTCCTGACCATCACAAGACAGGTCAGAGATGATAACTAGATAGACAGATATTACTAGATAGATGATAGCTGGATACTGATGATAAATACAGAAATAAATCTCTGTTTATATGTTTAGTGTCCTGTAAAGATGACATTTATAATAATCTTTTTAAACATAATTTTATCCATTTATTTTTGACTGTGCTGGATCTTCATTGCTGCGTGGGCTTTCTCTAGTTGAGACAAGCAGGAGCTACTCACAAGTTGCGTGCACAGGCTGCTCACTGTGGTGACTTCTCTTGATGCAGAGCAAGGGCTCCAGGGTGTGAGGGCTTCAGGAGCTGTGGCTCCCAGGCTCCAGAGCACAGACTCAATAGTTGTGGTGCACAAGCTTAGCTTCTCTGCCACACGTGGGATCTTCCCGGATCAGGGATCAAACACGTGTCTCCTGCATTGGCAGCTGGATTCCTTACCACTGAGCCACCAGAGAACCCTATAGTAATCTTTTCTTTTTAAGTTTCCTTAATATCCAATAGGAAAAAGAAAATTGTAATTTGCTAGCAATATATAAATAATTATTCCTAAACTTTTCCTGAACAATTACAGTGACCGCATTTGTTTGTGCAGAGAAGCAGCAACATTTCTGGCTAAGGTCTAATGTTTCCATGGTTTCCACTACAAAGAATCATTCCTTGAAACTGGGAGTCTAGTCTTTTTTAGGATTTTTTTAAGTAACGTGTGTGAACAACTGAAGTCCAATGCAACAGAAAAGTAAGTGTGCTTTCATTATGGTCCTTTGTGTTTTGGCACAGCCTATGAAAGACCGCAAGATACCTTTAAGTCGTATTTCTTTGGTAAATCACTATCATAATGCTTGCACAATAGTGAAGCATCACTTTATTGAACATTTGTTTGGGAGCCTGAAATATTTGTTCTATTGTAGATCAATCCCTCTGATAACAATTTCACTAGCTTTGCAATTTGCTTTTTCAATTTAATGTTGCCAGTGGTGTTAGACCTGTTATTATTTTTATTGCTTATATTACTATTGAAAATATTGTTGTGAGATAGAAGTAATATTGCCATGATTTTATTATTAGCCCACTTTTCTTGTACACAATGCTAGGCGTCTACAAAAGTATCAGGCTTTCAGGCCATATGGTATCATTTATATCTTTTATGACTGGCTTTCAGAGTCCTCCACTAAGAATAGTAATGGTGGTTTTCAGCACCCTGGTCATAAGAACAGAGCACTGCAGCACACTAAATAAATATGATGCCTCAACTTTGAAATTTGGCAGCACTTTCAGGAAAAAAAAAATCAAATGATAACTGTTTCTGCTTTGTTTCTCTGCACCATGAAGTTCCAAGATAATCTATGATGAAAAAGGGCAAGATTATTGAATGTACATAGCAGCTGTTAACTTAAAACTAACATATGATTTTTATCTTTGATTATTGTGTTTAAATGATTTGAAAAATGAAACATCGCATGTTAAATTCTTTGAAAGTAACTGTCACAGATCCCCTTTCCTTCAAAAATGAAACATACTGTCTTGTTGAAAAGCACATAAAAGGTGATATTGCCTCTTGAAAGTCAAAGTGTCAGTTGCTCAGTGATGTCCTACTCTTTGTGACCCCATAGACTATAGCCCACCAGGTTCTTCTGTCCATGGACTTCTCCAGGAACTCTTCCCTACCTAGGGATTGAACCCACGTCTCCCATGTTGCAGGCAGATTCTTTACCATCTGAGGCACCAAGAGAGCTCTGATTTTGTCTCTTACTATGAAATTTATCCTATTTATTATTATTTTTATTGTAGTATTAATGCTTGATATTAGCTATAAAACTATATAGCTATCTTATATATTGACTACATGACATATACATTAACTACCTAATACATAAACTCTAAATATTGCAGTGGATATTATATTATTCTTTAGAATAGAAGTTTTCAATGGGTCCTCGGGAGAAACCTTGTGTCCTTGAAATACTTTTAGAATGACCATGAATACAAACTCCTTGTTATAATATTTTGAGATATCATTGCTTTTCTTTTCCATTTTCATTCTTTCTTAAGTGTATAGTGGAGTTGTCTAGAAGCGACATGGCATATGATATGGCAGTAAATCTATGTGCACAATCAGATACAAGAATCAAGTGTTTCTGCTTGAGCCAGACATTAAAGAGGTTTGCAAAAATGTAACAATGCCAATCTCTCCCAAGTTATCTTTTGTTTTAGAAAATGTAGTTATTATTATTTAAATACCTTGTTTATATGTCAAGGGTAAATTATTGTTATTTCACATGTAATAATAGATAGATGTTTAATTTTACATGGTAGATACCTATAAAATAAACCACAAAAGTAAAAGCTCTTTGGAGTCTTCTGTCATTACCAAGAATAGAAGGAGTTCTCAGGCGCCTTCCCTGGTGGCTCAGTGGTAAAGAATCCGCCTGCCAATTCAGGAGACACAGGTTCAATCCCTAGCTCAGGAAGATCCCCTGGAAATGGAAATGGCAACCTACTCCAGTATTCTTGCCTAGGAAATCCCAGGGACAAGAGGAGCCTGGCAGGCTACAGTCCATGGTGTCGCAAAAGAGTAGGATAGGATTTAGCAATTAAACAACAACAACAAGGAACTCTCAAGATAAAATATCAAGGGACTATTACCTTAAAGACTTGCATTCCCCTCTTCCTTTCCCATCCTCAGTTACAATAACCTGGCAGATGACAAGGGTGAGGGAGTGTTGCCAAGACTGCTTCAAGGACTTGTGGAGCTGGAGACCAAATCTTCTCCCCTGCCTTTGGCTTTCCTCCCACGGTTACTATATGGCTGCTCCCGCATCCAGTCTGCAGTTCATGCAACAGGATGCAGGAAAAGCTGGGAGAAAAAAAGAGAGAGAGAGAAGCACCTAAATCTGAAAATCAAACCTTTACTACACGGAAGTTCACCAACCCCAACATACAGACACAGATTGTAACTTTTGTCACTTGGCCAGGACATTGTCGCATATACACCAGAGGCTGCGAGGAGTTTTATATCGGACCTATCACGGTCGACAGCAAAGTCAGTGTTCTGGAAGAGGACAATGGATGTATTAGAAAACCGGCCAGAGCTGCTTCACCTGTTTCCTTCCTCTGAGCTGAAGCAAATAAAGCAACAAAAGCTTATGGGAATAAAGGGGCTTGACATGGAAAATAGTGTTTACAGCAGGGAGAAACTTGGAAAGTGAAGGCATGACAGAGGTAGACAGAGAATTAGAGAAACATCCATAATCCACGTAATCTCAAAGCCCTGGAATGGATGGAGAAGCCAGAGCCTGTGGACAGGTCCAGGAGGCAGTGAGCATCTGGCCGCTGTCCAGTGGGAGCCCAGGGAGATACCTGGAAGGTGCTGCTGTGGGCAAGATGCTGTGTCCATGGAAACTGGTCTCTCTGTAGAACCCACCATGTACTGAATTTTGGAAAGAACTGTGTGTGACCGTCACATGTTCATCATCATAAACTCCTGAGAATAATGGCTTCTGTTTAATGTCCACCTTCTACATCTCAAGTTTATTTCACTGACCAACTTTAAGCCTACAACTGGAAGGGATTTGTGGAAAGAGTTCTCAGCCTTTGGACTGGGTTGATGGTTCCAAGTTTATAATCAACAATTGAGCATGACTGCCAGTTGTGTGTAAAGTGTAAATGCCATAGCCTGAGTGTTTTCATTTGGAATAAATAGACAAAGCATGGGCAATTGGAAGCATCACATGTTGTCTTTTTGCAAAAAAGTCATGGTCCTGAAAAATTTGAGTAGCAGTATGAAAAATGTATTCGATGAATACAACACAGTGTATTTGGTTAATTGAATTCAGAGAAAAAAGTGTTCAACAATTAAGAAATCCGAGGAATCTTTTTCAACCATGGCATGATAAAAAGAGAATATGACATCTCTTAATTCTACATTAAAGCTAATATGTAACTATTTGAAGATAGAATTAAAGGTATGACACCACCCTTATGGCAGAAAGTGAAGAGGAACTAAAAATCCTCTTGATGAAAGTGAAAGAGGAGAGTGAAAAAGTTGGCTTAAAGCTCAACATTCAGAAAACTAAGATCATGGCATCTGGTCCCATCACTTCATGGGAAATAGATGGGGAAACACTGGAAAGAGTATCAGACTTTATTTTTTTGGGCTCCAAAATCATTGCAGATGGTGATTGCAGCCATGAAATTAAGACGCTTACTCCTTGTAAGGAAAGTTATGACCAACCTAGATAGAATATTAAAAAGCAGAGACATTATTTTGCCAACAAAGATCCATCTAGTCAAGGCTATGGTTTTTCCAGTGATCATGTATGGATGTGAGAGTTGGACTGTGAAGAAAGCTGAGCACCAAAGAATTGATGCTTTTGAACTGTGGTGTTGGAGATGACTCTTGAGAGTCCCTTGGACTGCATGGAGATCCAACCAGTCCATCGTAAAGGAGATCAGTCCTGGGTGTTCATTGGAAAGACTGATGCTGAGGCTGAAACTCCAATCCTTTGGCCACCTCATGCGAAGAGTTGACTCATTTGAAAAGACCCTGATGCTGGGAGGGATTGGGGGCAGGAGGAGAAGGGGATGACAGAGGATGAGATAGCTGGATGGCATCACCGACTCAATGGACATGAGTTTGGGTGAACTCCGGGAGTTGGTGATGGACAGGGAGGCCTGGAGTGCTGTGATTCATGGGGTTGCAAAGAGTCGGACACGACTGAGTGACTGAACTGAACTGAACTGATACACATACATGAACTTTGCTGGTGGCTCTGCAGTAAAGAACCCTCCTGCCAATGCAGGAGACTCAGATTAGACCTCTGGGTTGGGAAGATCCCCTAGAGGAGGAAATGGCAACACACTCCAATATTCTTGCCTGGGAAATCCTATGGAGAGAGGAGCCTGGCGGTCTACAGTCCATGGGGTTGCAGAGTCAGACATGACTTAGCGACTGAACAACACCAAGGCATTTATGTGTTACCAAAATACTGACTCTGTCTTATTAAACATTTTATCATATTTTCTTCTAGTAGCTAATTTCTGTTGTATACAAGGCATCTGTGATAAAGGAAGTAAAAAGAAAGTAGATTTCTATTGAATATCATGGAGCCAAGTAACTGCCTGGTTTCCCATCATGCCTAACTGTCTGTACACATGTATTGTGGCTGGTAGAGAGGTCTTCATTTTTAATATTTTAAAATTGAAGTACAGTTGATTTACAATGCTGTGTTCATTTACAATGTTGTCTTAGTTTCATGTAGACAGCACAGTGATTCAGATAGATAGATATAGATATAAGGAGGGCTTCTTTCTCTTGCTGTACTTCCCCTGTGCTTACTCCTTGGAAGGAAAGTTATGACCAATCTAGATAGCATATTAAAAAGCAGATCCTCCTTCTGTGGAGGATCTATGATGCTTTCTTTTCTGAGAAGATTCACTATTTAAAAGATGTGTCTACTCTTTGTTAAAGGTTGGTTTTCCAAAGTTCTACAGTAATTTATTAATATTCCATCAAGTGAGAAAGGACTAAGATAATTTTTCCATAGTGCATTGAGAGTCCTAACTGCACTTGGAACTTATATCTGGAATAAACTATATCAGAATAACATGATAAAAAACTTTATGCTTATACTTAATTTTATTATAAATTATTCAATCTGAACATCAAAAATGGTGATTTTATTTACATAGTTTTAAGAGTTTCCTGTTTGGACATCATTTCTAATAGTTAAATTACTTGTGGATTAATACTATTTTAATACTTATTATTAACATATATTCTCATGTACATTATGGCATTTAAGGTGGTCACGTAGGCTAAAAGACAAATTTTGTGTGGAATTTCTTAGTTTAAGTACAAATTCCATTTTTCTGTGACCTGTTTTCATTTGGAAATCACTAAGGTTCTTTGGCTTCCATTTTTCATTGTTGAAGAGAAAACTGCTGCAAACATTGACAACTGGTGTACGGGGGGCTAGGAGAGGATGGTGTCAGGCATGTTTTTTATCTTTCAAGAGAAAGGATATATCCTATGAGTATTATTCGCATTTACAGTGTATGAAGTAAATTCTCTTCTCACTAGAATCACCCTGGCTCTGGATTCTCTGTCTGGCATTGGGGACAAGGTTTCAAATGGATTTGATCTCACAGCAGACATTGCTTCTGTGTTCATCAGTTTTTCTCCAGGTGCTACTTACAAGGTTTCCCTCCTAGCGGGATTTACTCAGCATCTCTAAGTCATAGGTGTGGTTTTAACACAGTGGCTATAACAGCAATAACTATGTAGAATTAAGAGAACTAAGTGCCTAGAAGAGTGCTTGATACTTAGAAGATACCATTCATAAATTTTGCTTCTGTAGTATAAATATGTACTTTCAATTTTCTTTATAACCAGTGATCATATGTCATTTCAGGATATTTTGATTTTTTATTGATAATCTGAAATTCACATGCACTGTAACTTTACCACCTGGACCCCATTTGCCAGTTTCTCATCCATAACCTAAGGCATGTATCAATGTTTTTATCTCATAATGTTACCTTCAACCTGAATATTAAAGCTTAGAACTATACTACACATCTTATTTCAGCTTTATATTCCCATGTGAATTACTTGCAGACTCATATTTCATATGACCAAACTCGACTTTTCCAAATGAATTATTCTATATATGTTTATATTTAGCTCCAAACCTTTCTTTCATAATCTTGTCAAACAGTTTTGTGATTTAAGAAACATGCTATTAATTCATACTATGTGTAATGTCCTAGACTTCTGTAAAGGGAAAATACAAAGAAAAATAAAACTTTGTCCTGCCCCTCAGAGAAATATAAAATGATTGTTCTTTTTATGTTTCTTTGAGTTCATTATTTTTCTTATTTTTTCTCATAACTGACTCTGTGTAATGATCCCTTAATTCAAAACTCTTTCACATCACATCTCAATAAAACCTGCCCATCCTATTGCAGGATTATTATGAGATTGGATGTTGTAACAGTTGTGAAAAAATCTACAAAGAAAAGCAGTCTTTAAACAGAAGGAATAATTTCACTTTTCTGTCAACTCTCAAAAGAATTTATGCTTATTAAGATAGGAGCCACACTTTTTTCAGACTTCTTTTGTCCTGGGCTCTAATTAATAACTGTGTCACTTTGAACAGTTGACTGAATCTTACTAAGGCACTTGTCCTCCTCAGTGAAATTCCGAGTATAATAGTACCCATTTCCTAGGGCTGCTGGAAGGATTAAATGAGATAATTCACTTTAACTTCTCAGCCCAGCACACATAGAAACATGGAATAAATTATAAAAAGAAAAATAATAGCTAACACTTATTTATCACTAATTATGTAAAAGGTATTTTATTTTCATTATTATCCAATTTAATTTACTAAACCTATGAAGAAATTACTACTACAGATACAAAAATAATTATTAACATAATTTTAGCTCTTAACTAGCACAGCAATTGTTACACATTAGACACTCAAAAAATATTTGTTATACTCTTGTTGAACTCCAGATTCTAATTATATTTGAGGGCCCCATTAACTGTATCAGTCAGCATTCTTGCAAGAACAGAATCTGACTGCAGCAGAAAAGGAATTTATGTGCAGACAGCGGATTGGGTAGCTCACAGAGTCAGCAGGAAAACTGGAGAGGCTGGCTCTGAGGCTGTGCCTGGAACGGTAACAAAATCACATAAGAAGTGCCATCTTTTAAAGTATAAGAAGAACGTACATCTGCAATGGGCACCTCTGACATCTCAAGAGAGATCATTGCAGTCATCGTTATCAGTGATGCTACGAGGTAATTCATTTGTTGCTTCTTCAGAGATCTTTACAGTTTTGTTATTAAAGGGAGCTGGAGGAGAGCAGTTGCTTGTTGTTCACTTTGGAGAAGCTATCCAAATATGCTCAGGACCACTGGACTCTCAGAAATTTCACTCACACATCAGAGGCTTGAGTTTTTATAAAAAGCATTTTCAGATCTTGCACATAGCTAAGGTATTGGCCAGCAGACAGGATACCTGTTACTTGTGGTTTTCACATCTTTTTAGTATGATGTCATTAAACAAAATATGTCCCATGACAGGATGCAATGGTCTGCATTCCTTTGAAGTCACTTGGCAGACAGAGGCTGAGAAATTATTTGACCCTTGAATGTGATGGAGATGCTTCACTCTCATAGCTGACATAGGAACGAAAACTGCTTCCAGGCTTCCCTTTTTATAATGATAGATAAAAGAGTTTGTGCCATAGAAGAAATTTCCTCCCTAGTGCTAGGAGTCCAGTCCCCAGTAAGTTATTGTATCTGGAATGGCAGCTTTAATTAGTTACTCTGTGATTGAGCTATCACCAATATGTGAGTTAATTAGAGATGGAATGTGATTACTATTTCAAAATGTTCAGTGTTGAAAAGATCTTCAAGTCCTGCAACCATGTCAAGCATTAACAAAAAAAAAAAAAGCAGTATCACCTGAATTTAGTCTTTTCCTAGGAAAAGGAAGCTTCCTTTTATCCATCTTACCTTTATAGGTTTTACCTGATAGGTTAGTGAGACAGAGCTTTTCTATTCTAATTCTTTAGTCAGAGACCGGAAAATAAACATGGTCTGGGTTAGGATCCCATTGGACCTGATTTCAGGAGGCTTCATAGAAAACCCAATTTACTGTTTAATTTCTATAAGGCCTGTCTCTGTTTCATGAGATATTGTGGCATTAGGAGCCTGAGGGATTAATTCATAATGCAAAGGAAACACGTGGTCTATTAAGTAGGGTATAAGAGTTCTGAGTCTTTGAAATCATTCGGGACCACAGATAGCATTCTTCTCTCATGAAAACTGAAGTCAGGCCTCTTTTGCAGATTTTTTCTTTCGATTATACAAATTCAATAGGACCTCAAAGCCTATGTATTTGTCATCAGTACCTATGGCCACTGTGCCTCTGAGGTGTAATCTCTGTTTCTAGGCGTCAGTCACAGAGGGTTAATTGTATCCTAATTGAAACCAGATGTGATTGCAGCCATGAAATTAAAAGACATTTACTCCCTGGAAGGAAAGTTATGACCAACCTAGACAGCATATTAAAAAGCAGAGACATTACTTTGCCAACAAAGGTCCTTCTAGTCAAGGCTATGGTTTTTCCAGTGGTCATGTATGGATATGACAGTTGGACTGTGAAGAAAGCTGAGCGCCGAAGAATTGATGCTTTTGAACTGCAGTGTTGGAGAAGACTCTTGAGAGTCCCTTGGACTGCAAGGAGATCCAACCAGTCCATCCTAAAGGAGATCAGTCCTGGGTGCTCATTGGAAGGACTGATGCTGAAGCTGAAACTCCAGTGCTTTGGCCACCTCATGCGAAGAGTTGACTCATTGGAAAAGACCCTGATGCTGGGAGGGATTGGGGGCAGGAGGAGAAGGGGATGACAGAGGATGAGATGGCTGGATGGCATCACTGACTCAATGGACATGAGTTTGAGTAAACTGCAGGAGTTGGTGATGGACAGGGAGGCCTGGTGTGCTGTGATTCATGGGGTCGCAAAGAGTCGGACAAGATTGAGCAACTGAACTGAACTGAACTGAATTAAAACCAGAGCCTACCATCCAATTTCACACAGATTTTCCCACAAATAGATGTCCCCATCCTACAGAATATAATGTTCATTGGATATGCATTCATTCCTTTTATCAATGCATTTAATGTTCTTTCTCCAGTAGAAAATCAGCAAATTTTTGATAACAACTGGAAAGTCAGAATATTTTCAATAATCTCCCTTGGGACATCATGGATGATGGAAGTGGGACATGATGAAGTTTGCTTCCTAATGACGGTCATTCCTTTGATTAAAATCATTACAATGACTCGAAGCAAGACAGTCTAGTCCATCAGGCAGGAGAGAAGATGCTGTTTCTTGGGGACAAGGAAAGTGAGCATTAGTGTTCTTGAGTACTCTGAGTTCATCCCAGTCCTCCCCCAATCTACCTTCCAGTTCCCAGTTTCCCACCCCTTCAAATGTTCTTTCTAACTTTAACAGATCTGGCAGGAATTTAAATTCAGTCTTGGGATCAAATTTATTTTGAAGCCCTACAGCTGCAAGAGATAAAAGATCTCTTTTAGTCCTTGAAAGTCTCCAGCATTCTGTGCTTTGAGAAAAAAAGAATGTAGGATTTTGAGCTCTTTAAGCAAGCCATCTCTATTTGTAGTAACCAAGTCAGTCTCAGTCTTAGAAATTTTTATGTTCCTCATTCAGTTCTATATAGGCACATGGTCCCAAATGTGCCTTCAACAAGCTCTTCATTCTAGATGAACACAGGTGGTACTTCTATTGTCAAACATCCACCCTGAATACTGCATTTATTTAAAAAGTCTTTTTTCCCAACAAATCCAGAAAGAGTCTCCTATTATCCATGGAGAATCTTCCAAACCACTTATGATACCAGTACCTCTAGTAGCCCAGATTTTTTTTTTTTTTTTTGGATGAAAGTAAGAAAATCAGTCTCTAGATAACCCAATCTGATAAGGAATCAATTAAAGGATATTGGTTAGCATATAGAATCTTCAAGAAAGCTAGAGAATCATACTTGTACTACCTGGTTGAGACAAATTAAAAAAAAATCTTACATAAGACTTATTTAGTGAGATCACCATTGCTGAATGCATTGAAGTCTAGATCTCTAAAGGGCTGTACCCCACAGGCCTTTAAGGCCTGCACTTGCCCACCTTCAAGACTGAAGAAAGAGCCTGGAGTCAGTTACAGAAACATTAATGGTTTAATGAATGGGTAGAGCTTACACATCTGAAGCAAGACCCTTGATCAACACCTCACCATGTGTGGTGGGCAATGGGGTAGCACAAGGTGGCCTTCTTTGCTCCCGTGGGCAGGGGTTGGCTACCAGCAATAGGGAATTGATGTCAAGTTGCCTTATCAGTTGCCAAGGAAACCAGCAGAGGGGCATGTCCCTTATTGCCCTTTGATAAGAATAGTTGAAGTTCTGATCTAAAACTAGAATAGTCACTAGCTGAAGCCTGGGGCAAATACATAGGAAGGCCAATCGTATGAGCATGGTGTAGATGAAGCAGGTGGTGGTCAAGCAGAGGACAGACAGAGAGCAGGAGGACAACCATCTTGAGTGGCTGATCATCCAATAGCAGCAAATGCTATCATTTCTGCTGTAAGCACTGTCTCCCTAGAGAATTGATCTAGGCATCCTCTGTTATCACTTCAATAGAATCCAAACTCTCCTCCTGTTCACTTGATTCCTTTATCTTAGATGATATAGCTATATCTTGTAGCTGCAAGGGAATGTGAAGACCTGGGTCTTGACTGTTCTATAATAATAGTTCATTATAGAGATAAAGTATAACTATAGAGATAACTATAGTTATAATTGTAGAGGTAAGTGCTGGGTAAATTTTCAAACTTTTGAAAGGGGTTCATAAACAGAGCAATCTGATGAAGGACAGATTAATGGTCTTGCTGCATTAAAATATTTTAACATAAAAATATGACGTATCTTTCAGAGAAAAAGAAAACGGTTAGGAAAAGCACAACATTTCTAGGCCAGCTACTAAGGAATTAGGTTCTATTTCTGACTTTTGCCCACGTGAACCCCTCACTTTGTGGCCTCATAAAATTGGCCAGTTCACAAACTATTGAACAGGCTTGCCATTTATTTTATGCAGCATTCTAGTATTTTGTCAATTTCAGTATAAACTCTATACCCATGGTTTATAGAAAGATTTGAATAGACTTGCATTGATATGTGGCCACTCAAAGTCCTATCAGTGATTTACTGTAGAAGGTGAGAAAATGTTAAACTGGTACAAATGATTGAAGTAGTCCCTTGGATATGTTTGGAGAAAAATAAAACTTGATAAAAGTTAAAAAAAAAAAAATCACAAACAAGCAGTTCTAATCAGGATTATAGGGTGAGTAAAAGTTTTGCCTATTCATTGTGCTTCCTCAAGGGCCAGATTTTCATTTCAGTCATTAGTAACTTTCTGCCATTTAGGACACTGCCTACATTTTCTGTCTCAACTTTGTTCCCCATCAGCCCTTCTTTCCTACTCACATTCCCATTTATTTCTCAATTTTATGTCTTGCCTCTTTAAATATTGCATATGTGTATTGTCAAGGGTTGAAATTAAATTATTCCTAGGTAGATATTTCTCTTTGAAAATCAGAGGAAGACAGATGAATCCATACTATTTTCTAGGAAACTGTGATTCTCAAGAAACAACTTTATTAGAAGTGGCTCTGAGTGAGCAATAACTTTGAAGTTCAATGGTAGAGTTTGATGCTTATTTTTCAACTTTGGAGGTAATACTTAGCCTAGGTGAAAACCTACTGTAAACTAAACAAACTAATAAATAAAAACCCAGTCTTAAAAACAGACTAGATTTGACATGTGTTCATTTATAGATAAGGTACTGCATTCAGTATAAGGAATTAATGTTTGTTTTATTAACTTACTGATCACAGAAAATTTTGTGCTAATAGAATATATTGTTAACATGTCTTATTTAAAACTTCTTTCTTTACAAACATAAACAGGAGAGACATGTATGAAGAACTAGACCAGTAGTAATCTCAAAATGAGAAGTCATTTTTCTCATGAGAAATGAACAGCTAAGTTCTGGTTAAAAACAAATGTTTTCATGGATTCTTCACGTATATCTGATACACATCTTTTCTGCTTATTACATCCTTTCACTTAAAGATATTCTGTGTCCATGTTCCTTATTTTGCTATACATTGTACAATATTTTGTTATTAGAGTAAGACTATTCCTATGCTTTCATAATATTTAAAATTATTATTCATCCTGCATTGTAATTTCTACTGAAAAGGTACTTTGTACCAATTTGGTAGTTGATACATAAAACAAAAAACAGAATGTGAGCCAGTAGGCTTTTACTTTTATAATAACAGGTCATCAAATAATAGCATTTTATATAAATGTCTGAAATATAAGATATATATATATATATATATATACACACACACACATATTGAACTGGCAAATTAATAGTATTTTTTGCTATGATTTTTACTGGCTAACAATATTTATTTAAACTTTAGTAGAATAATACTTTCATATGAAATAAAAAAATCATAAAAGCACAAATTTCCTCCTTGAATCCTGCCCACCCCTAGTCTTACTTTCTAACGGCAGCAGCTTCTGTTTTGGATATGTTGGTGGTTTTGCAACTCAAGAAATCATCTCTAAATAATAAAAAAAATAAAAAAAAATCTGATTGCTTTTCTATGCTTTTAAGGAAGTAAATTATGTGCTCCCAAAGCTCTAGAAAATTTAGAGTGCTTTAGAACACCTTTGAAATATATTCCAAAGCTGTTCTGAGCAGAGGTTCTGAATATGTGAAAATGTCTAATCAATACACTGGTCAATGCTTTGCATGCTCATCAATGAAGGCAGAAGCACAGATCAGGATCTACATATTATGGCTGGTCCTTTTACATCCAAAAATGTTCCGTTCTTCACTCTTACCTATTTAATTCAACTGTGAGGCATGAGAATAAAGTCCATACATATATAAATACATGCGATCAATATGTAAGTGCAGTAGCAAAAATAAAAGTTTTTTGCTGACATTAGAGTTACAAAACTAAAAGTCATCTGCATTCAACATACATAACTGTGCCGATAAAATTTACATGAAGGATTATTGAGGGGACTGAGTTAATATTTAAAACACTGCACTTGAGTTCCTGCCAAAGCAATAACTCGTGTTACCAGAGAGACAGTGAATTCATTTCAAAGTTAACTAACTAGATATCAGGTGTTAACTAGAGTTTGTTTTAGAGGAGAAGGAAAAAACAACAGCAACAAACCTTGTTCAGCTATTTTAGAAAAGATTTCATTTTTATTGGAAAAGCAGTAGTAATCTTGAGCATCAACATGGTGCCTAGCTAGTCTTCTATAATTTATTGAAAAGATGTCACCTATGCTAATTCTCTTTGCCTCCACAGAATTCATTAATATCATGTATCTGCTTTTGTATTATTTTTTGCTTCATGTGAATTAGTTTTGTGAAGAAGACTGACTGACTGACATACAGGATGTTTATTACCACTGATATTGCTGTTGTTTTGTTTCTCATAGTCCTCAAAACTATGCTGAGCAAAAGTACTCATTTGATACATATCTTGCAAACAGGGGTTTCCAAATTAATCTCTCGCTAATAACCCAGATACTGAATGCATTTCTCCTAGGATATTTTTATATGATGTTAATTTTTGTTTCTTTTACAAATTTATTTCCCCAAAGAAGTATGGTTAGTCATTATACTTCCCTCATAGCTCAGTCGGTAAAGAATCCGCCTGCAATGCAGGAGACCTGGGCTCGTTTCCTGGGTTGGGAAGATCCCCTGGGTTGGGAAGATCCCCTGGGTTGGGAAGAAGGAAATGGCAACCCACTCCAGTATTCTTGCCTGGAGGATCCCAAGGACAGAGGGGCCTGGTGGCTACAGTCCATGGAGTCACAATAGTCTGACACGACTTAGCAACTAAACCACCACCGTCATTGTTTAGTTGCCATTTTAAAAGCAAGAGCACTTTATCTTCTACATGGGTTTGGACATTATTATAGGGTTAACTGTTGTGTCCACTAATCATTGTATTTTCTCTTTGTAGTTATGTGAATCTGGAGCTTTATATAATAATTCTAATGTATCATTCAAATTTCATTTTCATGTTATGTAAACATAAATTTTACTAACTGAAAAAATATCCAGAGGAATATTTCTGGACATTCTATTGATTTCTAAGTAGAACGAATTTCAGAGAAGATGCTATTTTAGCATTTTAAACTATTACATGTCATTTGTCATTTTAAAAAAATGAGATGAAAGGTTTATTCATATTCCCACTCAGAGATCAAAATAGCTGTATGTTTTGTGCACAACAGGTGTCTGATAAATGTTTTGGGTACTGTCAATGGTGACTCTTAATGACTTCATAATGAAGTCATTATTCAAATGTCATGTTAAAACTCTTTCTTAAAAATTATATAGTGCCAGTTTTCAGCTGGCATATACTGTTACATCCACTTTGATAAAATAAATAAACTAATAGAGTCTTTAACTTGAATAAAATGTACTGATTTAGAAACTTTCATAATACTACTATAACAATAAAAATAATTAAAATATGCAAACCCATGAAACAATAAAAGCTTATCAGAAATGTTCAAGTAAAAGATGACAATGAAATGAAATGAATGATTAGTTTGCAAAGTAGTGGCATCTGCTCTGTGAATAATCCAGGCAATGCTTTCCAATTTCCATGCCCCAACTCTTTTATTCAAAGGAGAAAATTTGTCAAAGGAGACATATGGGACCAAACAAAATGTAGAGGACTGTGAAATTGGAATTTTAAAATGCATCTCTTATTTATACTCTGCTTACTTAAAAAAATGATTTGAAGCATATCAAATGGATATATCCTCAAAACTCTTTCCTGATGAATATTACTATAAAAAGTCCTGGTTTTCCTTTGTTTCCTTGTTCTTCTGGTTACATTTAACATCCAAAACATGCCAGAACTCTGTGTTTATGTGCTCTAGAAAAAGTATCAACCCAATATTCATGAATATAATTTTCAGTTAATTGTCTAAAAGTTGCCTTTTCCATCACTGATGAAATAGTTTGGGTTTGATTATTGAAATAGCCCTGGTTTGTAAAATATGTATAAATTAATTGCCTTAAATATATATGTATATTAATGTAGCTTATCTTTTCCCATGTGAATGACATGTTTTTTAATTAGTGACAGCTTGGAGGTTTGGGGCTTCCCTGGTGGCTCAGAGGTTAAAGCGTCTGCCTCCAATGAGGGAGACCTGGGTTCGATCCCTGGGTTGGGAAGATCCCTGGAGAAAGAAATGGTAACCCACTCCAGTACTCTTGCCTGGAGAATCCCATGGACGGAGGAGCATGGTAGGCTACAGTCCACGAGGTCGCAAAGAGTCGGACATGACTGAGTGACTTCACTTTCACTCACTTTGGAGGTTTGGAAACACTGCAATAGAGACAGTCTCTACCAAGGAATCAGTCTGAACATACTTTGTCCAAATTCAAGTAAACACTAACACCTGTAACTGGTTATTTGAAAATAACTATTTTTGAATTGGATATTTACAACTAACTAAATTGCCATTTAAAACAATTTATTTGCAACTTCATAAAAATTTAAAGTAAAATGATATTTTTATAATCAAAAATTTTCTATCTCATTTACAAGCAAGGAAATCAAGGCACAAACAGACTGAGGTTTAATGCATACTATGTAAATTTTTTGTGGGTAGAATAGTGATTAAAATATGGTTTATATCACTTGCAAAATAATATATCTTCAACCACTGCAAACATTTAGTAATGATAATCCATGTATTCTCCTATACTGATTTAAGGATAATTTCTGAAAATATTGATTTAATAAACAATACTCAGAACAGATGATTAATGCTATTGCCAGAAATAAAAGCTAGATTAATGACTATTAATGTTGGGGAAAAAAATTCAACACCATCAAATTCATTTATCATCAAAAGGAGAACATGGAAAAATTAAGTTCAAGTTAAACTTTTACCCCAAATATTTGCTTGAGAACGATTATTTTAATTACCTTTTTCTATGAGTATTCTTGTTCTAACTTATGAGGAACAAAAGAGAAAATAATCCTAAATCATACAAAATTACCTTCTTGCTATTAATTTGCCACACAGAGAAGAATAGATTGCATTTGTTTCAGCATTAACATACTAACTATACTTTGGAGAAGAGGAAAAATGGTTATTTTATTATTAAAGTGTTGAATTTTGGCATTTTTTTCAGATGAATTCAAGTTCTTTATGAAAAGGCTACCCATGAATTATTTCCTCAACACATCTACCATAATGCATTTGTGGACAATGGATTCTAATTTTCAGCGCCGCTATGAACAACTGGAGAACAGCATGAAGCAACTTTTCCTGAAGGCGCAGAAAATTGTACACAAGCTCTTTAGCCTCAGCAAAAGGTGTCATAAACAGCCCCTCATCAGCCTGCCGAGACAAAGGTAAGACCGCTGCAGTAATGCAGACAACCGAGGACAGTTCTACTGAGTTTCTGAATGGAGGTGTGGTAATATGCATAATACAGTGTTATTCATATTTTTAGAGATGATTTGAAAACATGTTGTCTTAAGTCTCAAAATGATTAATTGCAGTTATTTTCCAAAGTAAGGCAATAATGGGACCAACCACATAGACTGAATTTTTATTTCTTTTTTTTTTTATCATGAGAATCAAGACATTATTCTAACTTGTTGTACAGGGTAATCAGCTGATAATTGTGTGACAACGAACATAAAAACACAAAAACCTACTTACATTGTAAGCATAGGAAGTAAGCAGAAATAAAAAGTGAAACTTCTCAAGATGTAACTTTTAAATAAAAGCATCTAAATTTTATTTGACATGTTCATAAAACCATAAATCTCATTCTACATGAATGTATGGAAATTGCTGTGAAAGTTTCAAACAATTTATATGAATGATGACAAACTCTTCAAATACTTGTGTCTGAACTGACTTGGGGAAGCCCACGTTTTGAATGTATTGATCAGTCAAGGCAGTAAAAAGTTGCATTTACTTAGTACGAGCAGGTTGAAAATGAATAAAAGGAAAAGCTAAGGAAAAATGTAGGAAGAAAAAATCATTAAAAAAATGTATTTGTATTAGTATCACTATTATAAAATACTTAAACTTTGACTCAATTATTAAATTATTAAGAAATCTATAATTATAAATTTCTTTCACTGAAAAAAAAAAGTTTATACATTTTAAAATTCAATTTCAAAATAAATCATTGGCATTCTTTACAATCATTGGATTTTAGCATATTCAACATGTATACAATCTAAGTTGAGAACATTTTCACTGGACGCATTTTCAGCCCCATATTCCCATGTCCCATATTCCCCTTATTCCCATATTCCCATGCCCATCCCTCGGCTATTTGTCCCTCCAGATGTGTCTAATCTACTAATTGTCTACATAGATTGATTATTCTGGACATTTTGTACAATATGTGATCTTTTGTGATTGACTTCTTTCATATAGCATAGTGCTTTCTGGGTCACCCATGTTGTGGCATGTATCAGTAGTATATCACATTTTATTTTACCTATCAATTAATCATTTGATGGACTTGGGGTTGTTGCCACTTTTTGTCAAGTATAAATGATGCTGCTGTGAACATTCACATATGCTTTATTTTTTTAATCTGGACATAGGTTTCAATTTTCCTGGGTATGTTGTTGTTGTGCAGTCACTAAGTCGTGTCCAATTATTTGCGACCCCATGGACTGTAGCATGCCACTCTTCTATCCTCTGCTATCTCCCAGAGTTTGCTCAAATTCATGTTCATTGAGTCGGTGATGCTATCTGAGCATCTCATCCTCTGCCACCCCCTTCTCCTTTTGCCTTCAATCTTTCCCAGCATCTTTGTGAGGGTCTTTTCCAGTGAGTCAGCTTCTTGTATCAGGTTGCCAAAATTTGGAGCTTCAGCTTCAGCATCAGTCCTTCCAAATGGTTTGTTGGGGTTGATTTCTTTTAGGATTGACAAAATTGACTATTCAGAAGATAATCCTATATTTAACATTTTGAGGATCTGGCAAACTGTTTTCCAAAATAGCTCTAATGTTTTATATTCCCACATACTATGAGTGACAGATCCAATTACTCCACGTCATCACCAACACTTGTTATTATCTGACGTTTGATTATAGTCATCCTAGCAGTTGTGAAGTGATATCTTTTTGTGGTTTTAATTTACATTTCCCCATGATGACTAATGATGCTAAACATCTTTGCATGTGCTTATAGTCCAATTTGTACCTTCTACAGGGAAATATCTATGTGAATTTTCTTCCCTCTTTTAGTTTGCCTTTTTTTATTTGCATTATTGAGTTGTATGAGTAATTTATATATTTGGATGCCCATTCTTTAGAAACTGTTTAATATAAAAATATCTTCTTCCAGTATCTGGGATATCTTTTCATTTTTTTGTCTATCTCTTCTCCTGATCTGTCTATCTGTCTGTCTGGCCAGTTTGTCAATTTTCTTTCTTTTCAAACACTAACTTTTAGTTTCCTTTATATTCTCTACTATTTTTCTGTTTTTATTTGATTTTCCACTGTGATCGCTATTATTTCTTTTTTTTCCATTTGCTTTATGTGAATGCTCTAATTTTCTTTTTCTAGTTTCATAGAGAGAAAATGTGGGTTATTGACTTCATAGCTTTCATTTTTTAAATGTAAGCATTCACTGCTGTAAATTACTATCTAAGCACTACTATTAAGATTTGTTCTTTTATACTTCCTGTAAGTTTTCTTATTTACTTCATGCATAAGATATGTTTTTATATATCTGTCTGCAAACTTCAAGTGCCACTGCTGCTAAGTCGCTTCAGTCTTGTCTGACTCTGTGCGACCCCATAGACGGCAGCCCACTAGGCTCCGCCGTCCCTGGGATTTTCCAGGCAAGAATACTGGAGTGGGTTGCCATTGCCTTCTCCACAAACTTCAAGTAAATATTCCCTAACAGAGAATTACAGCTTGAAAAAGACACTTATTTAATTGCAATGAACTTTATGCTCCCTGTGTGAGCTAGAGTTTGTAAACCACTGAAATAGATGATCTTATCCTCAAACATAAAAGGAAATATGAGAAAATGAGATGGAAGCAACTGGTGAGTTTGCTTATAAACTTGTTAACTTTAAGTGTTCTTTTAATCAAGCACAACTGGAGATTATATATATGTGTATAATATATGTATTATCTATATGAAGCTCAGGGGAAATTTGAGAGAGTTAAGATGGCAAACATCAGTGCACATGAAATCATAAGATCTGAATGTAATGTCATAGGAAATATATTTAAGGGATAAGTGGAAAATGGACCTGAAAAGGAAACAAATAGTGGCGTAAAATATGTCAAAAGAGACACATTAATTTCTAGTAAAAATAAATAACAATTAAACATTCATGTGTCATTAAAGTGCAATATTTCTAAGAAAAATATGCAAGAATTCAAGTTAGGTGTGTGCAGAATAAATAAATAGGCAGTATAATAGAAAGATGCATTACTTGAAACAAATTCAAAAAGCAATAGAACTAAATATTTGTTGTTTAAACTAAATAAATCAAAGATAGTTCAGACTTTTTCTTGACTTGCTTTTTTTCAATTTAGCTTAATTGCTATGTGTTCTATTGTCATCCCACACAATTAAAAAAAAATACAGACTACTTGCTAGATTTTTACTGAATTTGGATTTTTTTTTCTTCATCACTGTATTTCTTTTACCAGGAATGT
This sequence comes from Cervus canadensis, assembly GCF_019320065.1. NCBI lineage: Eukaryota > Metazoa > Chordata > Mammalia > Artiodactyla > Cervidae > Cervus > Cervus canadensis. The sequence continues at coordinate 62,832,824 of NC_057398.1, read as the reverse complement.
GAGATTTTGCTTTGCTTTTATTTTTCCCATCTTAATAGATTTTCATGTAATAAAATTACATTAGGGAAACAAAAAATATAAATATGTACTAGAGTTTGTTAGCAGAATTCAGTGGAAAAGAGATTGGGAATTTGTGGGGTGTATTTTCAGAAATTTTTGAAAGAGAAAGTGAATAAGTGATATCAGTGATTCACTTCTAGCAGGTGTTTTTGTGTTTTGCCCTTCCTTTATGGAATTTTTTTTTCCTCTTAAACTTGTCCGACTCTCAGAACTAGCTTTCAATATCTGATATTCTAAAATCTGGAAAAATAAGCATAAACAAAGAAAAATAAGACCAACAAAATGTATCTCACTAACAGTATTTCTTAATTCTTCCTATATAATGGTGGGGCAGTTGAAGTTTTGTTTTGTTTTTTTCCTCCATAATGCAGCGTGTAACTCTTTATTTCTGGTAAAGTGTGGCCCTCTCTCCAGGTGGCAGCTCCGCACTGTTACTAGTATCCCTCTCATGAATTCCATGACATCAAAATGCTTTTCCTTACTGAAGTGAATTCCAAAGCCTGTGATCATGTGGTTTCTTTGAGATAGTCAACTTGTGTTGCTATTCAAAAATTTTTGAGATAAGTACAAATGCTATATTCATTTCATTAAAGAACAATAGTTGCAACAATTATTGAAAAGTATTCATGTAATATTCCTAGAAAGCACCTCAACTACACTATTTTGTGCTGTCGTGTCTTATTCACAGAGCAGCCAAGGGTCCATAGAAATATATTTAAAAGTCTCTTGGTAAAGGCTTAGCAATCACCTCTCTAGGGGTAGAAAACCTAATTTATTCACATTTACTGATTTTTGTGGTAGAAATATTTCCACCATGGTCAATTTCAAGCTACCAATGTACTGTCTTGGCTCATGGAGTTGATGTGCATGCAAACTGCAACTAACCTCTAAAATTTTATTAAAACGTTTTTGCAAAGTGATCTCTTCTTCATCAATATTGGAAAGTGATATAGGATGAAATCACTTCTCTAACATCACAGAGAAGGATGACTTGAGGTCTGTGTCATTCTTTGTCTGAGAGTTGTGTCGTGTAACTCCTATATATTCTCTATGACAGCAGTTAGAAATTGGCATGTAGGTCAAATCTATCCCTCAGCAATTTTTGTATCAGCCTGTTGAAAAAAAAAAATCAAAAGGAGAATAGTATTCTGGGTGAATAGTATGAATAGTATGATGGGTGAGGATTATATGCATTTATATGAAAATATGCATCAATAAAAAAGCCATGCCCGTATGTTTATATATTGTCTGTGGCCACTTTCATACCCTATTGGCAGTTATTGACCACTGCATGCTCCTGAAACCCTACGGTATTTGCTGCCTGGCTCCAAAGAAAAAATTTGCCAACATGGGCTCTAATATAACATTAATATGTATTCTCTGTCTTTTAAAATGCTATCAAGTGTTTTAAAAGTATTTAACTTGTATATCATTGAAAAATTTATAAATATAGTACATGTTATGTTAAGGAAAGAAAGTTATTACTTTAGTATCCATCATATGGAAAACATATAGAACAAGACTGGATCTTGAATTCAGGTATTTGTGAGTTAATACTGAATATTTTATTAATAATAACTCATATACAATCATATTAATATATGTGTATATGCTATATATTATGTATTGTGTCCATGCATTAAATGCAAATATATACATTATATATAGATTTATACATTATATATACCTTAATATATAATATATACTTATATACATACGCATTTTAACTAATATAACTTCCATAGCAATAATCTAAAATCTTACATATCAAACTGATCTTAACTGAAGTGCCGTTTCAAACTGTCTCCAAATGCAGATTTGTATAATTTCGTGGATTCAGCCAGCTTTCCCATTTTTCTCCTCCTTCTTCTTATGATCTCCACTTCTAGTCCAATCCAAAATGACATGATTATGAACTGAGAGGAAGAACAAACAACATGAACACTTGAGGAAAATGAAGCTGAAAATCTGAACAGTATCTGTGGGTGGGGGAGGATAAAGGGAATCTGGTAATGCTGAAATAAACTGTGGAAATTTTAACGTATTTGGGAAGAATTACCCTGCCCAGTGGAATGCTGAAAAGATGAAATACAGGCAGAATTTCAAGAAATCTGAATGCTTAGTTTTCGGCTGGAGTTTCTAGAGATAGCTCTCACATTCCCAGACAAGTGCTCAATACATATTTGATGAGTGCTCTGTGATATTTTTGTTAATACTTTAGTTCAACCTCTGAACACACACAGCAATGAATTATTACTTTATGTAAAATGTTTCCCACTCTACATAAATTGGATTGCCTGTTACAATATGCGTATCATGTTCTGTTTTGTTTCTCCATTAAGCAGATAAATGCCCTCCCTCATTCTTCCAAATGGAGCTGAGACAGTGTCTTTGTCTGTTTAGGCTGCTATAAACAAAAAATACCACAAACTGGATGACTCGCAAACAACAGTTCGTAGTTTTGGGGACTGAAGTCCAGGATCTAGGGGCCATCATGGTGGGGTTCTAGTGGAGAGCACGCATCTCATTCACATGGGCTCCATCCTCATGACCTAAGCGACCCTCAAATGTGCCACTTCCCATTAGCATCATCTTCAGGGGTTAGGATTCCAACATGTAAATTTGGACAAGAGATAGCATTTATATTGTATCAGGTTGGTTTTGTCTCTACCAGTAACACTATGAGATGTGAGGGTGGGGAGACTAGCCAGCCATTTCTTTTGTGTAAGAATACTGTCCATGGTGTATGACGATGAAGCTGGCATGTGAACCCAACAGGAGATAGAGAATTCAGGTGTCCTTTAAACCCCTGTGTTTATTTGACTCTCTAGTGTACGTCTCTTTCTGAAGTTTTGTTATTCAACTTTTCCTTCTCAAACTCAAAGCATGACCCTTTGTGTCCCTTATGCATCAGCAAACAGTTACCACTCTATAATTCATGCAAGGAAAATAGATATTTAACACTTTCATGGGGAGAAATCTTTGTGAGTGCTGTTTCTCAACATCTGGCATACAGTGATGATGTATAAAAATCCTTCTCAATCATATTTTCCCCTTAGTTCTTTTTCATGCCTTTTTAGCCTATTTCCTTTTTCCATCTCCTTTGCTGAATATCCAGACATTTTCTCTCTTTGTTGACCCCCCATTCTCTTCGATATGCCCCCTTTTTACTGAAATTTTTCTATAAACTTTTTTTTAAATTTGGTTTAGTGTTCTTGGAATCCCAATTTACAATTTCTCATTGATATTTTCCTGCAAAACAGTGCCTCTTCACCTTAGATAAACTTGCTTTTTAATGCATTTTAGTTTTAATTTTATTTTTATAATAATGCATTTTTAATGCATATATGAGATACTGCCTCTGACTGTGCTTCCAATAATTTTGTCTTATAACATTTGTTCACTGGAATTGGTTTCCTTCACTTCTTAAATCTAATAGATATAAATAGATATCAATCTAGAATATATAGAAATCAAATAAAATCTGGATCCATTTTCAATATATCCTGGAAACAGTAAAAATGAAGTATGAACACGTGATTTGCCTGTAGTAATAAATATCATCAACATGTCATAAAACTCTCTTGAGATAAAGGAAGCCCCTCAATGTCTGTATCTTCTTGCTGTCCAAGGGACTCTCAAGAGTCTTCTCCAAAACCACAGTTCAAAAGCATGAATTCTTCAGTGCTCAGCTTTCTTTATAGTCCACCTCTCACATCCATATATGACTACTGGAAAAATCATAGCTTTGACTATACTGACCTTTGTCAGCAAAGTAATGTCTCTGCTTTTTAACATGCTGTCTAGGTTGGTTATAGCTTTTCTTCCAAGGAGCAAGTATCTTTTAATTTCATGGCTGCAGTCACCATCTGCAGTGATTTTGGAGTCCCAAAAATAAAGTCATCCACTGGTTTCCACTGTTTCCCCATCTATTTGCCATGAAGTCATAGGACTGTATTTCATGATCTTAGTTTTTTAAATGTTGAGTTTTAAGCCAGCTTTTTTACTCTCCTCTTTCACTTTCATCAAGAGGCTATTTAGTTCTTCTTTGCTTTCTTCCATACAGGTGGTGTCATCTGTATATCTGAGGTTATCAATATTTCTCCTGGCAATCCTGATTCCAATTTGTGCTTCATCCACCTCAGCATTTTGCATGATGTACTCTGCATATAAACTAAACAAGCAGGGTGATAATACACAGCCTTGATATCCTCTTAATGGTACTTGCCAAGTCTCAATGGTACATTAAACAACTAATAAAGAACCATAAATACATACCATTAAAAGCAACGATGTAGAGTAAATTTAACTGTTAAGTATTGGAAAAAATCACATTTTGTTTGGCTCATGAAGAAAATGAAAATCTGTGAAAAATAGTAATTTCTTCATTTATAAACAATAGAAATACAGAAAAGAAAAAAATTTTAAGTCATTATCAGGATATCTTAAATTAGTTTCTGAGTATTCAAAAAAGTGATCAGGGTTTATAGTTCATATCTTCTATTAATAAATAAATAGTCAGCAATCAAGTGATGATTTTTGTTTCTTTAAAAATAGATATAAATTTGGATATATCCTATGTGGTATTACATTATTTACATATTATTTACATAGTATATTATTTATTCCTAGAAAAAATTGATTAAACCTGCTTTAAATAGGCTACTGCTAACTTGAGCAAGAATAATTATAGAGGCAAAGATATTATTTCCTTACCAAAAACCAGAAATTTGAGGTGGGGGTATATTTCAACTGGCCCATTTTAATGGCCTTAAGCACCATTCTTGATGAGTCACTCTGCACAGTAAATTAAGTGTAGTTTTTTTCTGTTATTTTAGTGATAAATCTTCTTGCTGAAATTCTCTGATGATCTTGACTGAAAGTTAACACCTGTTTGGTCTCAAGACTCTTTCAAATGCATAACAATTATTGAGAAATCTGAAAAGCTTTCGTGTCATGGAAGCTGTAAATCTACATATATATGTATATATAAATGGAAATCTATTTACCATAGTAAAATTAAAACAGAGATTTTAAAATATGCATTTATTAATACAATTTAAAGAACATTAAGCAAGCTTATTACATATTATTAATAACATATATTACATTTAAACTTTGATGATTTTTGCACATTTCCTTAATATTTGGCTTGAGAAGATAATTGAATCCCCGCTGCTGTTTCTGCATGCAATCTGTTGCAAACTGTAGTTTTATAGCTTTGCACAGATTTATTGGAGAAATGAGAATTGCAGTGCCTTCTTGAATAATTGTAGATATTAGTCTTAGCTACTACACCAAAATTTAACATGTGGTAGGAGAACAGGCAGCTCATGTTCAAAAGACCTGAAGTCCCAGTGGCTTTCAAGGAAGGGGTTTTAAACACAGTGTGAGGGAGGGGGCTTCAGGGTGCGTGATGAGCTCGTGGACAGTTCTCTAATTGGTTGGCATCAAGGGAAGTTTCACATGTCATCAGCCTTCTGGTTTCAACCAGTCCAAGATCTGTTTTTCAGTCAGCAGTTTTCATCTGGTGAGCGGTCTGCTTCCTGTAAAAAACAACTTAGGAATGTATGTCAAGCCTTTATCTATATTTTCCAGGGAACTAAGAGTACAGTGATGCTGCTATAGGAAGGACTTATAGCTTAAATGTTTCCCAGTTTCCCAGCCCAACAGCTATTCTTTGTTTCTACATCTTCATATTCCTAATTATTAACTCTTGAGCCAGCCTTCAGTGACTCAAGGGAGTCAGTCAAGTGGCCTGTGAAAGTAAAGCAAAAGCTTTTTACTTCAAAGGACAAGGGCTTGTATATGATTTCATGAGGACCTAACAGAACTAGAAGACAAATTGTGGAGTTGTCATAAACGTTCACATTTGCCAGCTGAAATTGAAATTTCTGGGAGAAATATCAACTGCAGATATGCAGATGGTACCACTCCAAGGGAAGAAAGTGAAAAGGGATTAAAGAGCCTCTTGATGAGGGAAAGGACAGAGATTGAAAAAACTAGCTCAAAACCCAACATTCAAAAAACAAAGATCATGGCATCTAGACCCATCACTCAATGGCAAATAGATGGGGAAAGAGTGGAAATCATGACAGATTTTATTTTTGGGGGCTCCAAATCAGTGTGGAAGTAGCTTCAACCATCAAGTAGAAAGACGATCACTACTTAGAAAGCAAGCTTGCTCCATAGGAAGAAAAGTTATGGCAAACCTAGACCACATATTAAAAAGCAGAGACATCACTTTGCCATCAAAGGTCCATATAATCCAGGCTATGGGTTTTCCAGTAGACATGTGTGGATATGAGAATTGGAACATAAAGAAGGCTGAGCACGAAAGAATTGATGCTTTTGAATTGTGGTGCTGGAGAAGACTCTGAAGTGTCCCTTGGACTGAAAGGAGATCAGACCAGTCAATCCTTAAGAAATTAACCCTGAATATACATTCGAAGGGCTGATGCTGAAGCTGAAGCTCCAGTATTTTGGCCACCTGCTGCAAAGAGCAGACTCATTGGAAAAGATCCTGATGCTGGGAAAGATTGAGGGCAGGAGAGAAAGGGGTTGCAGAGGATGAGATGGTTGGATGGCGTCACCAACTCAGTGGACATTTGAACAAACTCCGGGAGATAGCGAAGGACAGGGAAGCCTGGTGTGCTACAGTCCATGAGGTCTCAAATAGTTGGACATGACTTAAAGACTGAACAACAGAAAGGTTACATCCCTTCTTCCTTTATTTCTCTTTCTTTTCTAATGCAACGCTTTGTTTTTGTTGTACCAACCCCTCAGCCTCCCTTGAACGTTGGATGGATAACAAATGGATATAAGTGGAAGAAATGCATGAAGCATTAAAGAAAGAAGAATATATGTTTCATCTTCTCCCTAACTAAAATGCAGATGTGATGGTTAGAACTAAAAACTATGATATGAGAAAACATACTAATATTAGTGATATCTAATCTCTTTGAAGTTAGCTTTGGTTGGTTGTTTGTACTCATATTTGAGAGAAAATGAAACTGAAGGTTATTGAAGCCAATCTTATTTGGCTTATGTTACTGCATCCAAACTTGTATCCCAGCTATTAAAAGGACCTTACTGTATGGCCTCCAAAATCCTTTAAGATTGCAGAATTTGTGATTTAATTAAGAATGGCTTTTATATATTAATATAAGGGAATTTGCTAGGAGCAATTTCATATGAAACTGTATGGAAAAGTCAGGATATTAATTTTCTTTGCATTTCTATATTAAAAAAGTAATTTATTATTATTTTTTTGTGTGTTTCAAACACTCCATGATGACTCATAGGCATTTGCTAGTGAATCTGTAAATTTATAAAGAGTTTCATATTTTGACATCTTCAATGTATTATTGAGAAATGTGAAAAATGGAGGAATTATAAAGTACCCAGTACATAAGACACTTAAATAAATATTTATTTGTAAATAAAAATATCATTTTTATGTACATATCAATACTAATATGGTAGTGAATTTTATGCAAAATGTGTTTCATAGTCAAAATAAAATTTGTCATAAGGATAATGGTATAAATGTTGTAAGAAACACATTGTTTCTTGTATAGTGTAGCTCATACTTCACTGGATTCTGATTCAAGGAAGCCAGCAAGATGAATTTTCAAGGAGGGGATAAAAAAGAAAAAAAAAATGGTGTGCCCACCCTCCTGGGTACAGGCCACTTCCAAACAAATTTCAAAGTAGACAAATTTATTTTTTCTCTCATGCTTTTTCCTTCACCTAACTTTTGGGGTAGACTATGGTTTAGTTTTTCCCAGCTCTAAATTGTCCTTATCTTTATCTATAAAGTTTCTACTTTGACCTTCAGTTGCAGCACTGATTTCATGATCATTCAGTTTATTAAATATTGATAGATGTTAAATGAAAACAAATCTTTTAAGGCAAATTCATACTTACTTATAAAATATCCATTATATGCTAGTCATGTGTGTATGCTTAGTCACTCAGTTCTGTCCAACTCTTTGCAATCATATGGACTGTAGCTGCCAAGCTACTCTGCCCATGGAATTCTCCAGGCAAGAATATTGGAGTGGGTAGCCATTCTCTTCTCCAGGGGATCTTCCTGACCCAGGGATCAAACCCAGGTCTCCTGCATTGCTGGTGAATTCTTTACCATCTGAGTCACCAGGGGAGACACTCATATGCTAGTCATAGAAGTCTTTAATTTTAGCCAGAGTAAAAAACAATATTAAAACAATAAAAATCTGTGGGGTTATTGTGTTGTGCTTGCCCTTCATAGTATTATTTTTTCCTCATAGATAAAAGAGCATGTGGAACAATCAGAGAACTTGTCACCATAAAATTTTGCCTAGAGAATGCTCTCTACAACCCACAATCTATACAGGAAAGTGATCCAAATTTAAAGCATAGAGGCTTTCTTTGTAGGTAGTTGCTTCTGATAATATTAACAGAATCAAAAGGCTCTGCTCCTTTTAGAAATTCTGTGGGCTTGTGTGTATAGGTTTATTTGGATGTGTGTGAGAAAAGTGCAAAATGACAGGTCATAAGTTTATTGTATGTTTTAAGTAAAACCTTATAGCATAGTCTTTTCCTTCTTTTAAATTTGTTTATTCTCTGACCAGAGGAAAAGGAAGCCAAGAGCCAAGGGGAATAGTCTTGAGTGTAACACATATTCCAAATAAGAGACGTTTGTTCCTTTGTTTTCATGTCCTGCTGTCATTTCAGTACCTCCTACTCCATCTTCATGGCATTTAAACAGTCTTCCAAGAAAGATTGCATGTTACCCCCAAGTTCCCTTTCCCCTGGAACTCAATGGGGTTGCTGGCTTATAGTCAGTTTTGAGACTATCAACAACATAGACAGTTCCAGAGAACTATCTTAATACTTAAGTGAACTTTCTGGAAATAAAAGTCCTATTCGTAGCATCTTGGAGGCAAACTCCACAGTGTGCAAGATTAAGCTGCTTCTCTCCGGCACTATTTGAAGTGAGAATCACTTTGTTTAAACAATTAGAACCAGTTCTTTATTTGACATTGCCCACAGGCTCATGGCGCAGAGGGTACTTCGAAGTTCTGCTTTTGGAAGCCTTCATTTTTCTCCTCCCTAAGCAGCTGATAATTCTTCATTATATTCCGCTAAAAAGTTTGCATTTTGTGAGATATTAATGTTTGGTTTCTAAAATAAAGTACATAACACATACTTCTTAAAAACAGCCATAGTCAAGAAAATTTGGAGTTTGAATTACTATAAACTTTGCTTTAAAGTCTACTTTGTATATATGCATGCCAAATGTTTTACAATGTCATACAATTAGAAAAAAGATAGATTTGTTTAAACAAAGATTTTACAGAGCAAATATTTTTGCATCCTAAAATGCCCATTATTTTTTCAAAGTAAACACTTGGAAAACAACAGAGCACAATTTTTAATTCAATATTGCAGCTTCTAGAATTGTTTTCAGTTAAAATGCAATCACTTCGATCAACATAAAATATTGGACAATTACCTTGAGCTGAAATTATTTTAGAAAATCTTTATTTTCTCGACTTCTTAGATGATTTCTGAGTGCTAGGTACCAATTCTTACAAATAATTGCTTTAATTGCTTTCTCAGAAAGACTTGGAGACTACACTACCTCATCCCTATGAAGGAATTACTTGATATGGTACTTCAAGTTAAATGCTAATTTGTTTACCAAAACACATTTTTCTCACATTACTTTTTTATATATTTGAACTCTAAGATTTTTACCTCAATATTTTGCATGAGATGAAGGGCTGCATTAAATGCACACCTTTATGTGATGATTACTTGGTACATGAAATTATATCTCAGAGAAAATAATTGTGGAACACAAGAAATAAATTAATTATTTGTTGACATCCTATTAACTATCTGTTATTAACCATGTATTGACCACAAAATGAGGATCTATATAGATTTCAAGACACTAGTGTTTCTCCAAATCTTATAGTTTTATTGACAATAAAATTTTTAGAAGAGATGCACATTCAATTTTTACATATATTTAACTCAAGGTTGAAAATCAGCCTCATTTCTACTTGAATCATTTCTGACAAATTTTACTTACTTTATGTGAGAAATGGATGTATGTTTACTTGCCAAAATAAATAGGAATCTTAACATCATTCACTGCTGGAATGCTGTGATAGTTTTATTGTCTCAAATAAGAAGCTCATCTTTTAAATCAGAATTATGATGTTATCCATGAAACTTTCCTGCTGATTATTCCATTAAAATGTAGAGAGGTTAATATCTTAATTTAGGCATGATATGACTAACTTAGAATAGAATGCAATTTTCAAATGTCTTAGTCTGTAAAATAATAATAATAGTATATGCATAAGAGAGGAATAATACTCAAAGTTTACCTATATTATATGAAAATATTTTAATATGAATAATATTGGAGGCTTCAATGTGTGTAGATGAAATAGGTTGTGTCAAAGCCATCACTTGTCATTGCATCAATAAATTAATACTTGTCTTAAAGTCTTTCCCATTAATTTGGTAACACATTGTAGAAGCAGTTTGCCACCCTTAAACTTAGTGTATTTTATAATCTTCATGCTGAGGACCCCTCCCCCAAAAAACAGCTTTCCTCACCTCCTTTCGTCATTGCAATGAAGTAAAGTGGCTCAGTCATGTCTGACTCTTTGCAACCCCATGGACTGCAGCCTACCAGGATCCCCAATACATGGAATTTTCCAGGCATGAGTACTGGAGTGGGTTGCCATTTCCTTCTCCAGGGGATTCCCAACCCAGGGATTGAACCCAGGTCTCCCGCATTGCAGGAAGATACTTTACCATCTGAGCCACCAGGGAAGCCCATCATTAATTTTTACCATACATTTCTCACATGTATGTGTATGTGTGTGTGTTTGTGTATATACACACAGGTATGCATGTATACATATATAGCAAATAATTGAAATGGTATATGACAAATGTCTGTATAGTCAAAGCTATGGTTTTTCCAGTAGTCATGTATGAATGTGAGAGTTGCACCATGAAGAAGGCTGAGATGCTTTTGAAGTGTAGTTCTGGAGAAGACTCTTGAGAGACCCTTAAACAGCAAGGAGATCAAACCAGTCAATGCTAAAGGAAATCATCCCTGAATATTCAGTGGAGGGACTGATGCTAAAGCCAAAACTGCAATATTTTGGCCCTCTGCTGCGAAGAGCTGAGTCAGTGGAAGAGACCCTGATGCTGGTAAAGACTGAGAGCAGGAGGAAGAGGTGGTGACAGGGGATGAGATGGTTGGATGGCATCACCGACTCAATGGGCATGAATTTGGGCAAACTCTGGAGACAGTGAAGGACAGGCAAGCCTGGCATGCTGCAGTTCATGGGGTCTCAAAGAGCTGGACACGACTTAGCAACTGAACAACAGTGACCAAACCCTAGAGTTCCTTTCCTTCAGCTTTAAAGTAAGATACTATTTTCTAAAAACAAATGGCTTTATGAATCACGAAAACTTAACATTACAAAGATATACACCAGCTTAAATTTCTTACCCTGGAAAAGAAAACAAAAGACAGACAGATAAAAAACTTTAAAGCATTTCATTTAAGGCAGCTGCTACAAGTTATAAAGAGAGTGAATAAATTTCAAAAATCAATGTCAGTTAAAATCGAAATGCCTTCTCTCACAATCCAGATGTACTTCAGACAGCAACAAATAGACCAACACAAAAGGACATAGATGTGACAGAGGACACAGGAGAAAATGAAGGTCAGCTTGTTGTGCTTGTTCTATTAAACCCAACAGGAAGACTTCATGTAGGTGTCTAAAAGGAAGCAGAAAAGATCAAGTCTGAGCTAGTATATTTTATTGAGCTGAAGTGAAATTAGTTCATACAAGCTATAAACAAATCTAAAGGCAAAATAGTAAGAATATAAAGAAAGCTTACCAATTTTAATGTGTTTAGTCTCTCAGTTGTGTCTGACTCTTTATTGTGACCCCATGGACTGTAGCCTGCCAGTCTCATCTGTTCATAGAATTTTCCAGGCAAGAATACTATAGTGGGTTACCATTTCCTACTCCAAGGGATCCTCTCAACCCAGGGATCGAACCCATGTTTCTTACATCTCCCGCATTGGTAGTAGATGGATTCTTTACCACCTTGCCACCTGGGAAGCCCTGCCAATTTGTGTGTATATATATCTATATATATTTATATAATGATATCATGCCACACAAATAGCATGATGAAGACTGGTTTAGTCACAAGTCAACTCTTGGAACCCCATTGACTATAGCCCACCAGGCTCCTCTGTCTGTGCGATTTTCCAAGCAAGAATAGTGGAGTGGCTTGCCATTTCCTTCTCCAGGATAAAAGGTGATGATTTGCTAATCATCAAGCAACTAACTTGTTAATGAGAACTGTCGTAATTAGCTAACATGCATTGAGCACAAATTATGAGTCAAACTTTAAGTGTTTTAACCTGGTTTTGCTCATTTAATACAATGTTACAAGTTAATGTTATTGCCCTAAAATTAAGGAAGTTTAAATTTAGATTATCTAAATAGTTTACCCACTGATAGCTCAGTGACATTATAAAGGAGACAGGAATCAAGACCATCGCCATGGAAAAGAAATGCAAAAAAGCAAAATGGCTGTCTGAGGACGGCTTACAAATAGCTGTGAAAAGAAGAGAAGTGAAAAGCAAAGGAGAAAAGGAAAGATATATCTGTCTGAATGCAGAGTTCCAAAGAATAGCCAGGAGAGATAAGATAGCCTTCCTCAGGGATCGGTGCAAAGAAATAGAGGAAAACAATAAAATGGGAAAGGCTAGAGATCTCTTCAAGAAAATTAGAGATACCAAGGGAACATTTCATGCAAAGATGAGCTCGATAAAGGAAAGAAATGGTATGGACCTAACAGAAGCAGAAAAGGTGGCAAGAAAACACAGAAGAATTGTACAAATAGATCTTCACAACCCAGATAATCACAATGCTGTGATCACTCACCTAGAGCCAGACATCCTGGAATGTGAAGTCAAGTGGGCCTTAGAAAGCATCACTACAAACAAAGCTAGTGAATGTGATGGAATTCCAGTTGAGCTATTTCAAATCCTGAAAGATGATGCTGTGAATGTGCTGCACTCAGTATGCCAGCAAATTTGGAAAACTCAGCAGTGGCCACAGGACTGTCAGTTTTCATTCCAATCCCAAAGAAAGGAAATGCCAAAGAATGCTCAAACTACTGCACAATTGTACTCATTTCACACGCTAGTAAAGTGATGCTCAAAATTCTCCAAGCCAGGCTTCAGTAATACATGAACCATGAACTTCCAGATCTTCAAGCTGGTTTTAGAAAAGGTAGAGGAACCAGAGATCAAATTGCCAACATCTACTGGATCATCAAAGAAGCAAGAGTTCCAGAAAAACATCTATTTCTGCTTTATTGACTATGCCAAAGTCTTTGACTGTGTGGATCATAATAAACTATGGAAAACTCTGAAAGAGATGGGAATACCAGACCACCTGACCTGCCCCTTGAGAAACCTGTATGCAGGTCAGGAAGCAACAGTTAGAACTGGACATGGAACAACAGACTGTTCCCCAATAGGAAAAGGAGTACGTCAAAGCTGTATATTGTCACCCTGTTTATTGACTTATATGCAGAGTACATCATGAGAAATGCTGGGCTGGAAGAAGGACAAGCTGGAATCAAGATTTCTTGGAGAAATATCAATAACCTCAGATATGCAGATGACACCACTCTTATGGCAGAAAGTGAAGAGGAACTAAAGAGCCTCTTGATGAAAGTGAAAGAGAAGAGTGAAAAAGTTGACTTTAAGTTCAACATTCAGAAAACTAAGATCATGGCATTTGGTCCCATCACTTCATGGCAAATAAATGGGGAAACAGTGGAAACAGTGTCAGACTTTATTTTTTTGGGCTCCAAAATCTCTGCAGATCTTGACTGCAGCCATGAAATTAAAAGACACTTACTCCTTGGAAGGAATGTTATGACCAAGCTAGATAGCATATTGAAAAGCAGAGACATTATTTTGCCAACAAAGGTTCATCTAGTCAAGGCTATGATTTTTCCAGTGGTCATGTATGGATGTGAGAGCTGGACTCTGAAGAAAGCTGAGCACCGAAGAATTGATGCTTCTGAAGTGTAGTGTCGGAGAAGACTCTTGCGAGTCCCCTGGACTGCAAGGAGATCCAACCAGTCCATCCTAAAGGAGATCAGTCCTGGGTGTTCATTGGAAGAACTGATGCTGAAGCTGAAACTCCAATACTTTGGCCACCTCATGCAAAGAGTTGACTCCTTGGAAAAGACCCTGATGCTGGGAAGGGTTGAGGGCAGGAGGAGAAGGGGACGACAGAGGATGAGATGGCTGGATGGCATCACCGAGTCGATGGACATGAGTTTGAGTAAACTCCAGGAGTTGGTGATGGACAGGGAGGCCTAGCATGCTGCAATTCATGGAGTCGCAAAGAGTCGGACATGACTGAGTGACTGAACTGAACTGAACTGAGCTCAGATATTAAAGAATCCACCTGCAATGCAGGAGATCTGGGTTCGATCCCTGGGTTAGGAAGATCCCCTGGAGAATGGAATGGCAACCCACTCTAGTATTCTTGCCTGCATAATCCCTTGGACAGAGGAGCCTGGTAGGCTATGGCCTATGGAGTTTCAAAGATTCAGACACGATTGAGCGACTAAACGCACACAGCACTCAACTAGTATCAATGTCTTTATTCAATTAGTGATGGTAGATTTAGGGCTCAAAGTTAGGCAATTTGGCTACAGAATTTAGGTTCTTAATCCCTACACCATGGTGCTTCAAATTTGCCATTTTTGCTAAAATAAGGGTCCCGGCTCCTGTTCATCCTTATTGCTAAGGAGTGTGAGAGGATGAGTCCATGCAAAGTCATTAAGTTATGAATTGGAATCTTCAGAAAATAAGAAGGGTTTTGGAGGATTAAAAATATGATCATTAAGTTTAATACTAAAAGAAAGGCAGTAAACTGTTAGATGAAACTGAATAGGTTTATTAGAAGAAAATTTTAAGAAACTGACTGATAATAGCAAATAACTAATGAGCAGACATAATTTATGGGGGAAAAAAGAAAGGTGCTGGAAGAACATGAAGGATACATTTTATGTCCATAAGGAGAAAACTGATAGCTGTTTGGGAAGACACAGACAGAGAGAGAGAGAGAACTTTCCTTGTAAGACCTGAAATTGAATTTAACAATGACAGAGCACCAAGCAGAATTTACAAAGAAGGATGGTGGTGTATAGAGATTTCTGAGTTAATGTCAGTCATTTTTAGCTAATCCATTTCAGTTCTTCGTAGTTCAGCAAGGATTTTCCAGATTTGACACATTTTAAGAGCCAACCTATCACACGCACTCCCCTGGTGGCTCAGACGTCAAAAGTGTCTGCCTGTAATGTGGGAGACCTGGGTTCGATCCCTGGATCATAAGATTCCCTGGAGAAGGAAATGGCAACCCACTCTCCAGTACTCTTGCCTGGAAAATCCCATGGACAGAGGAGCCTGGTAGGCTATAGTCCATGGGGTCTCAAAGAGTTGGACGTGACTGAGCAACTTCACTTTCACTTTCATCACACGCACAGACACAAAAGAAGAGACAAAGGTGTGTACTTGGTCATCTTCACCTCACATGCTGTCTCCAAGGATGACAACTATGTTATCTGTCTATCACAGATCAAGGCATCTTCATCCCCGGATGAAGTATCTAGGGTAGACAGAACTAGTGGATTTTTTTTGGATCACATTTTAGTTTCTTGAATTCCTATTATTTTCCTCACAGAGGATAAGAGCACCTTGTCGGGATCCCATATATCAATAGTTTATCCATATATAGCCATAGACAGCAAGCCAATCTGTAACCACAAGAAGGGAGCTTACTCATAGCTTGCCTTTTTTTCTTTTTCCAAGACCATGAGAGCAAAAGAGTTTCATTTTTCTTCACTGAAAATGTAACCAAGAGAGGGTAGGATAAATAGAGAAAGTAGCAAAAACATATATATACTGTCTGATCTGTAGGTTATCTGTGATGACCTAGAAATGTAGGATGGGAGAGGGGAGTGAGGTTAAAGAGGAAGAGGATATATAGCTATAGATATAATTATGTATAACTATGACTCATTCACATTGTTCTCATATGGCAGAAACCAACCCAACACTGTAATGCAATTATCCTCCAATTAAAAAACTAAAAAAAAGAAAATGTAGTCAAGTGTACGTGAAAAAAATTTGATGTGCAGTGCCAGAATACTTAATTATGGAAGATCATTAGGTCATGTTTTATGAGGAATAAGAGTGACACAGGGATTTTAGACTTTGTCAGGTCATCTGCTATATAAGAAGAAAACAGAAAGATGTTGCATTATATAGTGACTCATTGCTAAGGAACTTTTCTCAGCCTCAGATATTATAATCTCCAAGTATTTCTCCTGAAAACATTATTTATTAAATCAAGATATTGAAAGAAAAATTAGTATAAGAATATTTATAAACTTTTTTTTCTCTGAAGTTTAAAAATTTATCCTTGTTAGATTTAAGAACAAGCAAAGAATGTCAACATCTGCTGGATCATTGAAAAAGCAAGAAAGTTCTGGAAAAACATCTATTTCTGCTTTATTGACTATGCCAAAGCCTTTGACTGTGTGGATCATAATAAACTATGGAAAACTCTGAAAGAGATGGGAATACCAGACCACCTGACCTGCCTCTTGAGAAACCTGTATGCAGGTCAGGAAGCAACAGTTAGAACTGGACATGGAACAACGACTATTTCCCAATAGGAAAAGGAGTATGTCAAGGCTGTATATTGTCACCCTGCTTATTTAACTTATATGCAGAGTACATCATGAGAAACGCTGGGCTGGATGAAGGACAAGCTGGAATGAAGATTGCTTGGAGAAATATCAATAACCTCAGATATGCAGATGACACCACTCTTATGGCAGAAAGTGAAGAGGAACTAAAGAGCCTCTTGATGAAAGTGAAAGAGAAGAGTGAAAAAGTTGACTTTAAGTTCAACATTCAGAAAACTAAGATCATGGCATCTGGTCCCATCACTTCATGGCAAAATAGGAAAACAGTGGAAACAGTGACAGAGTTTATTTCTTTGGGCTCCAAAATCACTGCAGATGGTGATTCCAGCCATGGGATTAAAAGACGCTTGCTCCTTGGAAGAAAACTTATGACCAACCTAGGCAACATGTTAAAAAGCAGAGACATTACTTTGCCAACAAAGGTTCATCTAGTCAAAGCTATGGTTTTTACAGTAGTCATATATGAATGTGAGAGTTGGACTATAAAGAAAGCTGAATGCCAAAGAATTGATGTTTGTGAACTGTAGTGTTTGATAAGACTCTTGAGAGTCTCTTGGACTGCAAGGAGATCCAACCAGTGCATCCTAAAAGAAATCAGTTCTGAATATTTATTAGAAGGACTGATGCTGAAGCTGAAACTCCGGAACTTTGGCCACCTGATGTGAAGAACTGACTCATTGGAAAAGACCCTGATTTTGGGAAAGATTGAATGCAGGAGAAGAAGGGGATGATAGAGGATGAGATAGTTGGATGTCATCACTGACTCGATGGACATGAATTTGAGCAAACTCTAGGAGTTGGTGATGGACAGGGAAGCCTGGATTGCTGCAGTCCATGGGGTCACAAAGAGACAGATACGACTGAGTGACTGAACTGACTGACTGGTGGAATATGGTTATTAGTTGTAGGTGGCATGACTATTTACCTGGAAACCTCCCAAGAATAAACTAGAGCAGAAAACAAAACCTAAACTACCTTAAAACAAATTTGTTACTATACAATAAGTAAAGAAATAATCAGTAGTAGTAGTAGCCACCTACTAAATGAGCAAACCCAGTAGCAAAATATAATAGCAGACTACATTCACAAGAATGTCAAATTATACAACTAAGGAAATAAACTAAAACAAAACTGTTTAAGGGAAATTATGAGTAAATGAAGAGCTTAGTCATGTTTCTGAATGGAGAAAAATCTTAGAAATATATTTCCCCCTCAAATTAATATTATGCACTATAAATCATATTAATCAAAATTTACCTGGAAAAAACAAGTAAGGGAAGGTGGAAAATTATATTTAAATAAGGGGAGGATAATGATAGTAGACAAGTATCACCAGATATTAATATCTATTGTAAAGAAATAGGATAGTGCTTTAGAAGTGTCTTGACTATACTGCTGGATAGCCTTGAGTAATTTATCTTTTTGTCTCATTTTTTCTAACTGTAATGTGTGACTAATGAGACTACTTACCTTGTAGAAGTATCATGATAATTAAACTGGCTTATTTATGTAAGTCTCAGCATTTATTAAACACTCAAAAGTTATCACTTTGATAATGGTACTAATGATGATGATGATGCTACAGTAATTAAATAGCAAAGAAAATACTGTAAAGTCTAGGAATATATTTAAGTGTATGTCACAATTTCATATATGGTTATAGCAATACAGAGGATGTGTCCAGGAGAGAGCATACAAACACAGCTATTGTAAGGTTAGATTAATGTCTTCATCTTAAAAATGTTAAGAGTGAAAGACTTATTAGGCCATTTCTAAATCATCAAATAGAGTTAAATATTTTAAGTTAAATGTCTCAAGTGCAAGGTTTTAAATGAAATTCTTACCTGACTGGAAAGAACTGTTTTAAATGCCTTACATATTGAAGAAGGAAAAATTTAAAAATTAATGTTACTTAGATCTTATAACCACTTATTTGTTTATTCAGCAAATATTTAATGCCATTTATGGGCACAAAAGGTGCAGCAGCTTACAAAATATATTTATTTACTTATTTCCAAGAAACTTGAAGTTAATGTTTTAGTGCAGTAAGGAAGACAATAAACAGGCAAATTATATGTTATACTACATAAACTGAAGAATAAAAATCATATGATCATTCCAATAGATGTGGAAAGAATCTGACAAAATTGAGTTTTACCATAAAAGAATGTTGAATTTTGTCAAATTTTTTTTTCACAGCTGTTGGAATGATCACATGATTTTTATCCTTCAGTTTGTTGATATAATATAATGTATGATTGATTTGCATTGCAGGAATATCTTCTAAAAGGGGAGGGTAGCAGTCAGCACCCAGATGCATGCAAATTAGAAGCCAGACTCTCAGATAGTGGATGTACAGCTTCCAGTAAAATCCCTTCCAGAAAAGACTGGGCACTTGGAGCTTTGGCCTGCTGTCTCTGCTCCGAGCCCTGGGGACATAGCTCCAGGGCGTGCTTCCACACTCAGGAACAGCTGCTTCTTTGCTTGCTTCAGTCCTGTGGAACTCATAAGCAAGTCCTGTTGCTTTTCAGAGCTAGGTGACCTGGGAGCCCACCCCTCGGTTGGCGGCTGAAAGACCAGACCTCTGAGTAGTCTGTTGGTGAACCAGTTTCCCTTTTTTTAGAAGTTGGGGTGCTTCACATTTCTGTCACCTGGCTTTCTTTGCTTTATAACCTGTCAAGGATTAATTAAATTGATCCAAGTGGATGTAATGTCTAGAGGGATAGCAATCCCAGGGTGCTAGGTGTAGTCTAACATGGAGCTGAGATTCTTGCTGTGCTTCAAGAACCAGCCATCTTTATAAAGATGACCAGACAAACCTATAGGCTCACAGTCTTCCATCTTCTTGTAGCTGTATGTTGATGTATAATTCTGTGAGATTGGAAAATATTTTCAATTTTTTATCTTTATTTTAAATAAGGGAATGAATCTTCTATCCTCTTTTCCTCTCTATTCTTTGTTCAGAAGCCATAGCTCTCTCAAGCCAAAATACTAAAGCTCCAAAAGGAAAAATAAAATGCCAGACTTTGAGAAAATGTTTTGGTAGTAGTCATTCAGGCTTATTGTCAGTCTTTCCTTTTATCTTAGATCCATTTAATATACCATGGTTAATCTGATTTTTTCTCATAAAATTATTCCTGAGATCAAAAGTGAGCATCTTAATAGTTAAGTTGTCTCAAGAAAACTTCAACTCAATATTTTAAAATTTCCATTTTTAAGTTGCATTTTCCTAAGTACAAAAATATTTTTGACATGTTGTTTAACACTGTTAAAACTAAAAACCAAAATCCACTCAAATTTGTATTCATGATCATTGAAGATTTCCAGATGGCATCTTCCATGAAAGCAAAAAATAGGAATATGGATGCTATTGTTTCTTTCCCAAAGCCAACTATATAAAGTTAAAATATTTATTAGCTCTGTTCTTAGCTCCAACCATGTTTAAATTCTTAGTTTTCTGGTTTCTGACTTGAATGCTACCAAATATTTTCTTGCTCCCACAACAAATTATGTTCAGTATCATTTCAGATTCAAATTGATTACCCATACATCATGTTCTGTGAAGTGTATACTCAAATATTTTGTTTATTTTTATCAAGCATTTTATTCTCTCATTATTGTATTATAACAGTTTTTTGTATTTCTGATATAAGTATTTTTTCAGGTATAGGAATAACAAATATAGTCACCCAGCATCTGTCCTGCTATTTCATTTTCTTAATGGTGTCCTTAGAAGAGTGGATTTTAAAATTTTGCTGAAATTTAATTTATCAATCATTTTCTGTTGTTAGCAACTTTCAGTTGTAAGAAATCTTTGTCAAACAAAAGGATGGAAAAATGTTCTCCAAAGTTTACTTCTGAGAAAAGAATCTTTTTATATTTTATATTTGATCTTCCCTTTTTGTACTTGCTTTTTATATTTATATTTTACATTTTTAAGCTTATAGATGTACATTTTTTCATGACTGTTATTCAATTGAATCCTCCAATTAACTCTTTGAAATATACAAGTCAGGATTTATTATTCTGTCCTACAGACAGGGAAAATTAAGATTAAAATATCAAATAATGTTCAGAAGATTATACAGTTAGAAAATGGTGGTAATAATTCTAGAATAGCCTTGCATGTGCTAAGTCACTTCAGTCATGTCTGATTCTTTGCAATCCTGTGGACTGCAGGCCACCAGGCTCCTCTATCCATGGGGATTCTCCAGGCAAGGATGTGAGAGAGGGTTGCCATTTCCTTCTCCAAGAATAGCCTTAGTCTGGTGCAATTTTCTCCACAATTCAAATCATCTCCAAATTCTAGTCTCAATCAAAGGTGTGTACATTTAAATTCCAGGCATAAAATCATCATTTTTTTTTTGCTGGAAAATCACCAAGAGGTCTAGCAATTTAGTATAGATAAAGAAAAGGTTTTTTTTTGTGTGTGTGTGTGTAAGAAACATCAACTCTATAAAATATAGCAATATCTTAATAGCAAATTTTCACAGGCGACACAAACCAATTGACACTGGATATTTTCATTAGTAGAATAAATTAGGTACAGTATGGAAGAGTTGATGCATTTAAAATTAGGAGACCTGGGAAGAGCTGGCCTCATTTAAAGCGACATGGCATTAAAATGCTAAAGCGAAGGGAATCCTTTCAAGAATATTTATAAGAGAGCCAGTGTATCATTCTGCACCTGTTGTTAAGAGGAGGTACAACTGCTCAAGTTCCAGATTGAATTGGCTTCAAAGATTTTGAAGAATAGCCTCTCTGTTTCTAAGTTTTTCACCTCTTGTGAATAGAGATGTGTCTTTTGCAAGGGGAGAGTGGAGGACTATAGGGGCATTCTCAGCAGGAGGCACCTGTGAATCTTGGCAAACTTAAGGGTTTTAAGCTGCTGGTATGAATAGCTTTCCAGTACGTGGGGAAAGAGGCAAGCAGGACCTTCTGATGAATGAATCTACGGAATGTTAATTTTGTGATCACGGGATTATGTGCCTGACTCAACGTTGAAGTGTTGTTTTGAAATACAGTTCACGTCATCTCACCAAGTTTGAAAACATACCCTATGGCTTTAATTTCAGCATTTCAACCTGTAAATGTTTTGTTGTGATGTTGAGAAGACATCAAAAATTAAATTAGGTCTGGCTCTAAAATTTCTGGTTTTAGTAAATAAAACAATTTTTTAAAATCTAAAATTAACTTTTCTATGTATGATAAAGTCAATAGTTAATAATAAGATTATATGCCTAAATAGATTCCTGTTTCAGGCACATTTTATACAATGTGGTTAAGTAAATAGACATCCCAGATAAATTACTTTTTCATAGCAGATGACCCCATGGTCACCAATAAACATATAATATTGATGATAGTATCATATAGAGGAGTAGATTTTATAACTTTCAATCTATTGAAGAGTCTTTATTTTAGACTAATATAATATGTGTGTTTTAAAGTACAAACCAATATAGTTTTGAACAGTTGTGAAAATGTGTGTGGGGGTTACATCAATACAAACAACATTTGAGAGAAATAAAATTGAAGTGGAGAAATGCTTATGACCACGTAGAACAAACTGCAAAATCTCAAGTTAGCCCAGCTTGAATGTTATTTTCTTAATGTCTTTATTTTTTCTTATTTGCTTGATAAATTTTTTCATATCTTTCAAGACTTATTCGAAATATGACCTCCTTTCCTGAAAGCTTTTCTTAACCACTTTTCTCTCCAACAAGTTAAAAATTGCCTTTCTGTGTTCTCCATTCCTCGGTTAAGACTTATGACATTTTCATTATATTTATTTGCTTCTGTGTCTGTCTTTCCAATTGATAGTGAGCCCTTCAGAGACAAGGATTGAGTTTTATTTATTGGATAGCCCTTCTATTTGACATAAGGAACCCTGAATACACAGTTACAATAAATATAAGGTTGGGTACAAAAAAGAGATAACTAGCATCATATATTCATTGCCTGGAGAGAAACTCAATCATGTGGACTTACTTCCTGTGCTATATGGTTTCAGACCAGGCTTAGCTGAATTCTAGATCTTACTTAGCAATTAGTATATTCTCTAGCTTTCTTTTTTTTTCCTTTTTTTGCAGTGACTTGAAAATGTTTTCTTTTTTCCTTAAGCCACCTCCTCATCTTTCCTCTTTCCTGTTAAGAGATTTGTTATGATTTGCTTGATGTTTAAATTATAAATAAAATGAGACACAGCATGACTTTGATAGTCACATCCTCAGATATGAAATAAAGGGGTATCAATCACTTTTTTCTATGATGCAGTCTTTTGTCATTGATCTAACTCTTTTATGGAATGCAGGAATTTAATCCAAGCATGTTAAGGGATCTTTTTCCTAAATCTAGCAGTCAACTCTGGTCTGTGTTTTCATTGCATTCAGTTATCAGATCATCTCTATAGGTCTTGTTGTTTTTTTTTTTTTTTCCTTCTCTTTCACCCTTGAATTGACTCTAAACCTAAGAGGGGGTTACTAAGTCCCACTGGGATATGAATGTCCTCTTTGTGGAACTCCAGGTTTGTCTATCCCTGTTGCTCTCTTAAAGGTGTATAAGATTTAGCCTTAGGCTGCGGTTGACAAATGCATTCCCCTCTGCATCTTTCTCATCTTTATGTTCAGGTCATTCAGGTGTTTTGGCCTTCCTCTGACCCTCTGAACCCAGGGAAAGAATTGGGTGTTCTGCCAGTCATTCTGGGGATCATCTTTCTCTGTGTTGCCACTCTCTGTAAGACTGCACACAGCCGAGTTCTGCAAGCACGCACATGGACTGCTGGCTCCCTTTGCTCTGATCTCCAAGCCTACAGGTCCCCCACCAATGCCGCCTCTACTCTTGCTCAACACAGGGGACATAGCGTGACAAGTGACCAAGGCGTGACCTCTGGGTTTCCTTCCAATTTTCTTCCGAGATGAGTGACCAAATCATCTTCTGATCCACGCATATATCCCGCTACTTCTTGCTCAACATTTGAAATGAAGATTCAATAATCTGAGGCTTGGGCTTCTTTGCCTCATTCGTGTGGTTAGCTGGTCATTGGGAGAAAGTATAAAATTAATTAGGAAAGAGTATTATCTATTCATCTAGGTATCATGATGGTTTAGGAAAGCTCAATTTTATTGCGTATTTACTATATCTCAGTCATTTACAAGTGTTTTAATATAAAATATATTTATTTGGAGCCAGTTTAAATTATTTTTAAATATTTAATAAAAGCCTGATATATAGTATGTGCTCAATAGTTGATGACCACAGTTATCCCATATGCACTTCTTTCACGGTTTTTCTAGTCTTAGATTTGCTTCTTACTAGTGTCTTGAACAAGTATTTTATAATTTATTTATGTGTAAAAATTGAGATAGGGATAATTATTCTCCTCAAATTTCAGGAGTCATGTAGATTATATGAAAAATGTGTATGTATATAAAAATGAATTAGATGATGAATAGAGCAAAATTAGAAAATATGCTGAAATTGTAAGTTCATGTTAATTAAAATTTCAATGATAACAATAATTCATTATTTCAGAGAGTTAAATATTTTGATGAATGAGATTGTTCACAGAGGGATGGCAGGCAAAAGCATTAGAAGTGTATCCTAGTAATATCTTAAATAAAGACTGTAGCTAGTGTCTTGCCAATGTTAATAGAAAAGAAGGAATCCATCTGACATGAACTGAGTTAAAAAGTTATGGTGGCTGGATATATGTTCAAAAGAGATGATTTTTGTTAAGCAATGCTTGTTGGACCTTTGAGTACAGTGCTAATTAAGTCAACTTTTTCAGAACTTTTGAGTCAGATAAATAGAATTGATTTTTTAAAAATTTAAACAAAAGCTAAAGGGAATGAAAAAAATGAAAGTAATATAACATTCTGGATATTTCAGATAATAATATTATTTTAATAAAATTGCACTGTAGTAGGATTTCTAGCTCAGAATTTTTTTTTAACCATTAAAAAGATAGAAACCTAAGGCATGTGCCTTCTTAATGTAAGTGAATGAACAGAAGATTTTACACAGGCATACATGCACATTTGTGCTTGTCTGTCTTGTTTGTCTTATTATTTGCAGACTTAATTTTTTGTAGATTTGTGGTAATTTTGTTCATCAAGAAGCTAGCTATTATAGCAATGTAGGTATTATTTTATACATTTATGTATTAGTGTAGAGATAATAGAATTAGACAGAAATATATTTTGACAAAATAGACTGAAATGTCATATATTTCATTTTATCTTACCTATTTTACTCATATTGTAAATATTCTAAAATATTCAAATGAAGAATGTAAACTGAGGCAGAAGCAATTATTCATTTATTTATAATTTATAACCTATTCCCTTCTAAAACATCATTTGAGATGAATGGACTGATGCTCTTGTTTATCCTGGGGCCATAAACTGAAATCAAAGTGTTAAGATGCAAATATCTCTGGTCGTTATATTAAATGCAAACATATTTGTAGTTGGCAAGGCAATTGCTACCTCCATGGGATATGAAGCATATAAATGTGATTTCTGGCTATTCCTACAATATTACATTGATTTCCAAAAGTGGTTTCTGTTGTCCATATATATATACACCACAATTAAGTATAAGCAATTCATTAAAAATAATAACACATTTCCAAAAACTTTGAAAATATCATCCATATTGTACTAAAACAAAAGACCTCCAAATTCTACCAACAAGTGGGAAAAAAAACATAACATTAGAGCATCATTGAAACAGGAAACATTCCCAGAAGTATTTGCATAAAAGAACTTTATGGAAAGTCTTAAGCAAAATATATATCATCAAAGTCATCTTGTTTAAATATTCTATAATGGCAACATTACTGATTCTCAATTTTAATTGAGAATTTTCATAGCAGTTCTATGGATTAATTCCCAGAGGCATTTCTAATAACAAATGCTATATTGCCTTATAATGATTAATTCAAGAAAGGCCATCTCAGTTTCTTAGAAAGATTTAAACAAGGCTGAAATTTTATCAACCTAGGCCTTGGCAACTGCTTTTGATGATAATTAAAATATATTCATTTACTACTCTAGATGTCAAATATTCCCTGAATTCCAAATGGAGTAAAGCAGGTGATCCATGTCACTAAACTTATAGTAAAGAGGACGTGGAACACACTCCACATCTGGATTTTTCTTTGCTTCCTTCAGAGAATTGTCATCCTGCCCTATAGACTCATGCTCCAGCTCTCCAGGACCAGTTATCCTAAACGCTGTCAATTTATCATTCCTCATTTATTTAATTTGTGAATATTATGCAAATTAAGTCGGTTCAGTTCAGTTGCTAAGTCGTGTCTGACTCTTTGTGACCCCATGAATCACAGCACACCAGGCCTCCTTGTCCATCACCAACCCTCGGAGTTTACTCAAACTCATGTCAAGTCGGTGATGCCAATTAAATACCCCCCAAAAAATACATGGGCTAAGGTATATGTTTTTGTTGTTATTGTTATTGTTGTCCAGTTGCCCAGTTGTGTCTGACTCTTAGGACCCCATGGACTGCAGCAATGCCAGGCCTCTCTGCCCCTCTTTGCCCAAATTCATGTCCATTGCATTGGTGATGCCATACAGACATCTCATCCTCTGATGTCCTCTTCATCTGCCCTCAATCTTTCCCAGCATCAGGGACTTTTCCAATGAGTCAGCTGTTTCCATCAGATGACCAAAATACTGGAGTTTCAATGTCAGTATCAGTCCTTCAATAAGTATTCAGGGTTGATTTCCTAAAGATTGGCTGATTTGATCTCCTTGCTGTCCAAGGGACTCTCAGTCTTCTCCAGCACCATAGTTTGAAGGCATCAATTCTTTGGCACTTGCCTGTTACTCCAGGTATCTCTTGACTTCCTACTTTTGCATTCCAGTCCCCAGTGATTAATAGAACATCATTTTGGTATTAATTCTAGGAGGTCTTCTAGGTCTTCATAGAACTGATCAATTTCAGCTTCTTCAGCATTGATGGTAGGCATTGAATTAGGCACTGAATTGCTGTGATGTTGAATGGCTTGCCTTGGAAACAAACCGAGATCATTCTGTCATTTTCAAGGTTATACCCAAGTACTGCATTTTGTACATTTTTGTTGATTATGAGGGCTACTCCATTTCTTCTATGGAATTCTTGCCCACAGTAGTAGCTATAACAGTCATCTGAAGTAAATTTGCCCATTCCCATCCATCTTAGTTCACTGATTGCTAAGATGTTGATATTTATTCTTACCAACTGCTTGACCACATCCTACTTACCTTGATTCAAGGACCTAACATTCCAGGTTCCTATGCAATACTGCTCTTTGCAGCATCAGATTTTACTTTCATCACCAGACACATCCACAATTGAGCATCATTTCTGCTTTGGTCTAGCTGCTTCATTCTTTCTGGGGTTATTAGTAGTTCTCCTCCACTCTTCCAGTATCATGTTGGACACTTTCAGACATGGAGGACTCATCTTTCGGTGTCATATCATTTTGTCCTTTTATAGTGTTCATGAGGTTCTCACAGCAAGTGTACTGGGGTGGTTTGCAATTCCCTCCTCCAGTGATCATGTTTTCTGAGAACTCTCCTTTATGACCTGTCCATCTTGGGTGGCCCTACACAGCATGACATATAGTGCCACTGAGTTACACTAGCCCCTTCACCATGACAAGGCAGTGATCCATGAAGGGGAAGATGTATGTTATAATTATATAAATCAGATCATGTAATTCCACTTCCACCCATTTGCTCTGGGATAAAGTTGAAGTCTCCCATCTGGCCAGCTTGCTTTGCATAACCTCTGCTTGTGTCTTTAACCTCCTGCTGACCATTCTGTTGCAACCCTGCCCACACTGTTCCACCCTCCACACCAGCCCCACCTTCTTCAAACACTCAAGTCCAGCACTAAGTCTTTGCCCATAGTCCGTTACTCACGTTCATGCCCTGCCCCCACCACAGCACAGTCTACCTGGACTTTTTACACTTTGCACAAAGGTCATGTTGTATTGATTCATGTGATTATTTGATTAACATCTTTCTTTCTTGTTAGATAGTAGTGTCTAAATGGTCAGAACCATTTGTTATTTGACTCAATATTTGTCCTCAACATTTCTCATGCTTCCTGGAACAGAAAAAAAGGAGCCTTATCCCAGTTTCATCTAGGAAAATAGATCTTTCAAGAAAGGGAAAATAATCAATTTAGATTTTAGGTATTGTTTCTGAGAGACAGAGTATTGATGGATTTCTGTTTCAAGCACTGAGGAAAGTTCTTTGTATGCCTTTAGCTTGTGCAACCCTCGTGGGGAATGTACTATAACTATCCCCATTGACCAGTGAGCAAATAGAGTCAGAGAGGTAATTGTCTTATATCATATC
This sequence comes from Cervus canadensis, assembly GCF_019320065.1. Lineage (NCBI taxonomy): Eukaryota > Metazoa > Chordata > Mammalia > Artiodactyla > Cervidae > Cervus > Cervus canadensis. The sequence goes on along the minus strand of NC_057398.1, from coordinate 62,804,553 downwards.
CAAGATCTAATAAGAGACAGAGTTTATGAGAACACAGGATCTGTAATATTCAAGTTTATGATCTCAAATCCTCTTGTAACTCTGAGATGGGGTGGGGGATGTCTAACTATTATCAATTTACTGAGATCTCTATTCAGGTTAACAGAGGGAACCTTAAGTTATTTTCATTTTTTTCTTTTTAGAGTTAATTCTCAATTATATTCATGCTTTACTGTCTGATTTAAGATAAGTGACTCAATCCACAAAAGATGCATTTAAACCAATAATATTTACATAAAACATTTCCACTCTGTACCAGTGTCCCCATCCACTTAGTTGCACAAATAAAAATCATAGGAATCATCCTTTCTTTCTCTCTCTCCTTCATGCTACGTATGCCATCCATCAACAACTCTTGTTAGCGTTCTTCTAATCCATTTACCTAGATCTTTCTAAACCTACTCCTCCCATCATTGCCTAAGCAACCATTACATCTTCCTGGATGACAGCAACAGCTGTGTTATAACCAGTCTGCCTCATCCCACTTCTGCCTTCATCTTTCTTTAAATTCACTCTCCACACAGCAGTCAGGATCTTCTTTGTAAAATTTTCTTTCTACACAGCTTTTCTTTGTAAAACATTTTTTTTTCCTTCTTGCTCTTTATGTCACCCTCAGGCTGTAATCCAAACCTGCCTCCTAAGACTAACATAATCCTACTTGATCTGCCTCTGTTTTATCACTCTCAACTAACTCATTACGTGGCAGCCACACTGATCTTTGTTATCCCTTTCATGCCAACCCAAAGCATCTGCACTCTGCCTGGAATACACATCCTTTGCTCAGCTTTGCAAAGAGAGTGAATTCCAAACATTCAGCTCTCAGTTCAAATATCACCTCCACAGAGAGGCTTTCACAAGGCTCTCTCTCACAGGAGTCAGTGTACCTTATACTCTAACACATCACACTGTTAATCTTTTTTGTAGAACTTATGCTTATTTAATATTTCCTGCTTATTTATTGTTTCACTTATATTTTGAGAATGAAATTGGCAAGGAGAACATGTCTTTTCTGCACTATTGTATTCTTAAGCCCCAAATATAAGAAACAGAGTTGGTGGTTTTACTTTTATCTGTTTAGTTGTTGTTGTTTTTTTTTAATGAAACTTAGGTACAGAGATTTGAGTACATCATATACACAGCTCATAGTTATCATTTTCTTTCTATGCTAGGACTTTGTCTCACTTTATGTATACAGATATTATGTTTATTTCTTCTTTATCTCTCCTTTCATTCTATGCTCATTCTACTGGGCTTGATCTGTGTCTTTAAATGTGAAGGCGGGAGGAGAAGGGGACAACAGAGGATGAGACGGTTGGATGGCATTACCAATTCAGTGGACATGAGTTTGAGTAAACTCCAAGAGTTGGTGATGGACAGGGAGGTCTGGCTTGCTGCAGCCCATGGGGTTGAAAAGAGTCGGACACAACTGAGTGACTGAACTAAACTGAACTGATGTCATTATAAAATGCGTAGAGATGATATTTGAGTATGCATATTTAATTTGCATTAGTTATATTCTGCATTTTGTTTCTTACTTTTTCATAAAGCATGTTTGTAAGATCCATACATTTTTCTGTACCTGTATTTTGTGATTGTTGTATGTATCTTATAGTAGGCATCCACCATACTTATCATACATTCCTGAGTGATTTGCACCCAAAAAATTCCAACCCCCACCAACATATACTTTGTCACAATGGACATGCAGCTTCAGGTTCTGCCTCTGATCTGTGGAGAATTCATCTGTGATATGCACTAAGGACGTGGGATTCCTGAGATATAGGTCATTTTCGCAATAAGACTCAATAGTTTTTAAAGTAAATTATTTTATTATTGCTTATTATTATTTACTTAATTATTTTAGCACTGTGTAGTAAACTATCTAGGACTTCCCTGGTGGTTCAGATGGTAAACAATCTGCCTTCAATGCAGGAGACCCAGGTTCTATCCCTGGATCGGGAAGATCCCTTGCAGAAGGAAATGGCTACCCACTCCAGTATTCTTGCCTGGAGAATTTCATGGGCAGAGGAGCCTGGTGGGCTACTGTCCAAGGGGTCCCAAAGAGTTGGACATGACTGAGCAATTAAAACACACACACACACACAGTAAACTATCTTATATTTTTGTCATGTGAATAAATATAACTGCCCACATGGACATCACCAGATGGTCAATACCGAAGTCAGATTCATTATATTCTTTGCAGCCAAAGATGGAGAAGCTCTATACAGTCAGCAAAAACAAGACAGGGAGCTGACTGTGGCTCAGATCCTGAACTCCTTATTGCAAAATTCAGACTTAAATTGAAGAAAGTAGGGAAAACCACTAGACCATTCAGGTATGAGCTAAATCAAATCCCTTATAGAATAGAAGTGAAAAACACATTCAAAGGATTAGCTCTGATAGAGTGCATGAAGAACTATGGACAGAGGTTCATGATATTGTATAGGAGGCAGTGATCATATCATCCCCAAGAAAAAGAAATGCAAAAAGGTGAAATGGTTGTTTGAGGAGGCCTTACAAATAGCTGAGGAAAGAATAGAAGCTAAAGGCAAAGGAGAAAAGGAAAGATATACCCATTTGAATGCGTAGTTCCAAAACATAGCAAGGAGAGATAAGAAAGCCTTCCTCAGTGATCAATGCAAAGAAGTAGAGGTAAACAATATAATGGGAAAAACTAGAGATCTCTTCAAGAAAATTAGAGCTACCAAGGGAATATTTCATGCAAAGATGGACACAATAAAGGAAAGAAATGGTATGGACCTAACAGTAGCAGAAGATATGAAGAAGAGATGGCAAGAATACACAGAAGAACTATACAAAAAAGATCTTCATGACCCAGATAACCATGATGTGTGATCACCTATCTAGAGCCAGACATCCTGGAATGTGAAGTCAAGTGGGCATTAGGAAGCATCACTACAAACAAAGCTAGTGGATGTGATGGAATTCCAGTTGAGCTGTTTCAAATCCTAAAAGATGATACTGTGAAAGTGCTGCACTCAATATGCCAGCAAATTTGGAAAACTCAGCAGTGGCCACAGGACTGGAAAAGGTCAGTTTTCATTACAATCCCAAAGAAAGGCAATACCAAAGGTACTAAACTACTGCACAATTGCACTCATCTCACACACTAGCAAAGTAATGCACAAATTTCTCCAAGCCAGGCTTCAATAGTACGTGAACTGTGAACTTCAATATGTTCAAGCTGGATTTAGCAAAGGCAGAGGAACCAGAGATCAAATTGCCAACATCTGTTGGATCATTGAAAAAGCAAGAGAGTTCCAGAAAAAACATCTACTTCTGCTTTATGGACTATGCCAAAGCCTTTGGATGTGTGGATCACAATAAACTGTAGAAAATTCTTTGAGATGGGAATACCAGACACCCTGACCTGCCTCTTGAGAAACCTGTATGCAGGTCAGGAAGCAACAGTTAGAACTGGACATGGGACCACAGACTGGTTCCAAATCAGGAAAAGAGTAGGTCATGGCTATATATTATCACCTTGCTTATTTAACTTATATGCAGAGTACATCATGCGAAATGCCAACCTAGCTGAAGCACAAGCTGGAATGAGGATTGCTGGGAGAAATATCAATAACTTCAGATATGCAGATGACACCACCCTTATGGCAGAAAGTGAAGAGGAACTAAAGAGCCTCTTGATGAAAGTGAAAGAGGAAAATAAAATGTTGTCTTAAAACTCAGCATTCAGAAAACTAAGATCATGGCATCTGGTCCCATCACTACCTGGCAAATAGATGGGGAAACAATGGAGACAGTGACAGACTTTAGTTTGGGGGGCTCCAAAATCACTGCAGATGGTGATTCCAGCCATGAGAATAAAAGATGCTTGCTCCTCGGAAGAAAACTTATGCCCAAACTAGGCAGCATGTTAAAAAGCAGAGACAATACTTTGCCAACAAAGGCCCATCTAGTCAAACCTATGGTTTTTCCAGTAGTCATGTATGGATTTGAGAGTTGGACTATAAAGAAAGCTGAGTGCCAAAGAATTGATGTTTTAAACTGTAGTGTTGGAGAAGATTCTTGAGAGTTCCTCGGACAGCAAGCAAATCCAACCAGTCAATCCTAAAGGAAATCTGTCCTGAATATTCATTGGAAATGCTAATGGTGAAGCTGAAGCTCCAATACTTTGACCGCATGATGCGAAGCACTGACTCCTTGGAAAATACCCTGATGCTGGGAAAGATGGAAGGCAGAAAGAGAAGGAGACAATAGGATGAGATGGTTGGATGGCATCAGCAACTCAATGGATATGAGTTTGAGCAAGCTCCAGGAGCTGGTGAAGGACAGGGAAGCCTGGCATGCTGCATTCCATGGGGTTGCAAAGAGTCAGACACAACTGAGCAACTGAACTGAACTGAACCACATAAGTTATAACAAGTTCTTAGCAATAAGTTTGTAGTCTTACTGTAAACTATAAAGTATTAATTATCTATGATTGCATAACAAATAACTCTAAAATAGCAGCTTAAAAAATAAATGGTTATACTGTAATTTGTGTGAGTCATGATTTTGAGAGTATCTTCTCTGGATGTTTTTTCTTAGTTTCTCATGAAATTGATTGGTATGCTGCAATCATCTGAAGGCCTGACTGGGGCTGGAGGAGTTACTTTCAAGAGGGCTCATAGGCATGTCTATTGGAAGGAGTTTTTAGTTCCTTGATAGAGCTGTCAAAGATCTCATTGGGTATCCTTCTGTTATGTTAGCTTGATTTCTCAGAGTTAGTCATCCAAGAGCAAGAAGGAAACACAAAGCTTTTTATGACTTACTGTCAGAGGATAAAATCACTTTCTTCATTGTCTATGTGTTATATGCAAATCTAGCTCACACTCAAGGAGAAGAGATTTAAGCTCCACTTCTTGAAGAAAGGAGTGTCAAAGAACTTGTAGACATACTTCAAAGACACCACAAAACCCATAGATCATTATGGAGCCCTATATCTTGTAAACTCTGAATAAATATGTTGTATTATGTTCTGGTTTTGATTCTGTAAATAACATTAAATATTTACTCTGTGGTAAATATTTTGCTGAGAAATGGGAGAAGTAAGATGAATAGTCAGGGCTGTGATACAATTGGATTAAAAAAACATATGATACTTTTATCAGATTATAAATGCATAGCAGCATCTTAACTCTATAAACACACTTCAATATTTTAAAGGAATAACATTACATTTCATTACACCATGATCTTTGCTAATAGCTTTTCAACACTTTGAGAGAAAAAAATATTGTAAAAGGTTTAATAAATCACCCAATAATTACAAATTTAACATTATCAAGGAAGGAATGTCTCTATTCTCTTGCAAGACCATTAAAAAGAAACAAAAAACTTACTTAAACATTCTTATGATGATTTAGATGGAAGTTCGTTTTTGTCAGTTAATGTTGGTTCCAGTCCCTCAAAGTGTTCATACCTGCTTTATAACATCCACTGTATTAATCCTCCTTCAAATTGGGGTGGGGAGTGGAGTGCAGTTTAGTTACGTCCTCAAGACAAAGTCTTGGTGAAAAACAAATAAATGTTCTTTAATTAAAAAAAAAAAAAGAAACAAAAAACTAAGAAAACTGACTGATTCACATTCTTACTATCATTATTTAGCTCTTATTCTATCTTGATTTGAGAAGTATAACATGCAAATATCATTCTCTGTGTTATTCACTACAGTATATGGTGTTTCAGTATAAATCCTCTGTGACTTTTGGTAGAAAATGCTACAGGAATGAGAAAGACTGCTAACAAGGCAACTGAAACAAACTTTTGTTTGCTAACATTAACTACAGTTTAAAAATCTTCATTATGTCAGTAGCATTCTTATTCTTCACCTGAGACAGACTGCTCCAAACACAGAATGGCTTATTGTCCTTACTGCTCAGAAGCTGCACCTGTTCTTTTTAAATGGTATTTAAAAGAACATAATGCTCCTATTATCTACTGCATGAATCACAAGTATTCCAAGAACTGGTAAATAATATAGCAATACAAACTAAAATTATAGTTCAATGCTTATTTGCATGTAGATGACCAAAAATATGTCTTTCCACACACTCTTCACCTAGGAGACAAAAAAATTACTATCATTGCAATTCAAAAAGATACTTCTGTTTTTAATTATTGGCTGAGCTGGGTAAATTTTAGAATTGGTTTATATAGAGGAAAAGTTCAGTAAGAATAAAAGAATGAAGGAGTAGCTTTGTTTGTTATTAACCTTCTCATACTTCTATCCCTTATCATGATCCTTACCTAACAGACAGTAACAGAGTGGTTTTGTGTAAAGGAGAGTACCAAATAAAACTGAACTGATTTATTTTTGTTTTGACAGAAATGGAAATAGGTATAAATGAAAGCTTAGTAAAAATCATATTTGATTGTCCTGTATAAACATGGTAGATTTACCTCACAAACCAGAACTTTTAAGTGTTTGTTCTTATGAAGTAGTAATCAGACACATTCGAAAGATTTTAACAGTATTTTGTATTTTTGTCCTTTTCATTGTATAATTGGCATTGGCATAAGAACTTTTTTTTTTTTAACATGGTATAAGTCAAGCCTTGATGAATAAATAGACTCAGCAAGGATTTACCGAACACTGGCTGTATGTAAATGCTTTATTCACTATCCCTCTGTCCCACATGTATCTGAAAATTGGTTTGCTTACTTTAGTCTTTGTCCTGATTATCTGCTCCTTTGGGCATAGGTAAAGCCATTTCAATATTCATTTGTTTAACTAGTAAGCCATGGCAGATATAAAATGAAAGTTCATACTGAGACCCTATCTTATTAACAAATATCATGAGCTGTTGAGTGTGGCATTGTATCTTTTGTTTTGGCAGATCACGGGCAGAATTCTCCTTTAAGAAATTTAATTCTGGGGAATTCCCCAGTGGTCCAGTGGTAAGGACTCTGTGCTTCCATTGCCAGGGCCCAGGTTCCACTGACCCCTAGTTAGTGAACCAAGGTCCCACCGCAAGCTGGGTGGCAGCCCCACCACCCCAGAAAAAGAAATTTAATTCTGGACCTAGTTGGAATTTAAGTTCTATGAAATCAGTAAATAGTGATAACCTTTATCCATTAACCAAGTCTTGTTCATTTGATATGGACATATTGATTTATCAGTTAGAAGCTTCAAAAAACAGTCTGTGGCAGATAGATATGAATTGTCAGTTATGTACCATATACTAGTCCCTTGATAACTATTTGCAGAATAAATAAAATTAAGTTATTAACTTACAAAATAATATGATTAAAGCCATTTAAAATCTAGGAAAGCAGGTAACTACTTTCTGGGGACTTACCATGTGACTAATTTTTACATATATCATCTAAACTAAGCCACAGTGATGGTTATTTTTATGCGTCAGCTTAGCTATGCTATAGTACTTAGTTATTTGATCAAACGATTTGCGGAAAAAACAAAAAAAGATTGTATAGTTTGGGGAGACTTTGTGTGTTCAGAGTTTTATAGAAAGAAAAGAAGACAGGATGAAAACCAAATGTGTGTTTGTAGAACTAACATTTGATTATAAAACTTAGAGAAAGACTGATCTTATATTTTACAGAATGTTTTATATAAACCAAGATTTTGCACTTTACATGAAAGTGCAAAAAGTTAAGTGATATCCTTAGTGAGAAACTAAGGATATTTTTTAAAAAAAAGATAGGTTAACACTTCAGATTAAATGATTGACTGCATCCATTTTAATTGAATATTCTCTATTTAGGTCAGTAAATATGAAATGAATTAATGTTATCCAGTATCAAAGACAAAGTTTGGAGTAGCTATTCAGATATGTAGTTACCCCTTCAGTGGAGAAAAGAACAATAAATTCATGTAAAAAAGATTAAAAAAATGAATCATTTCAATCACAGTTTATTTGAAATGACTCATCATACTGCAAGTTTCTGATTTATGCACATTTGCAGTTATATTCCATATTGTGTACAATGGCGAGATTCACTGAATTTGTGATTGATGCTTTTAAGAGTTAGATAGGTTCTGTTTCTGATTAAGGTCAATATTTTGTTTTCATATGAGCCACATCAATCCCTTAATGAGCACTTTAGTCATTACTTGTTCAATGTTTGTTGCCTTCACTGTCCTATAAATCCAGTAAAGCTAGAAAATGTGTCCGTGTTCACCTTTACTGAATCCCAGCACTACTTCTATGTAACGTGCATCTAGAAGAATATAAGAGGGAAGACAGATAGTAAACAATTGGCAAATAAATACGTTATACAATTTTGGATAAGGTTAAAATCTATGGAGAAAATAAACAGATGGATTGATATGACTGGAGGAGAGGGTCATTTGACATAGAAGAGTCTCTGAATAAGTAAGATTTGAGCAAAGGTATAAAAGATGAGAAAGTGTTTAGATGAAATAGAGTTTTGGATAAATCTGGGAAATGGAAAGAAAAAATGCAAAGACACTGAACATCGTCTGTAAGCTGGGAGTGAAAAGATCTATCATGAGGTATCCTGCCTTCAGTGGAGAGTATAAGCAAATAAATTATTGTAATACTAAGAGAGAGGAGTATAGTATAGAATTAGTGGTAGTATAATTAGTATTAGTATTATTGATTAGTATTAGTATAGAATAGATGCTAAGTCCTATGGTAGAACTTGGCTTCCCAGGTAGTGCTAGGGATAAAGAATCCACCTGCCAATGCAGGAGACATAAGAGATGCGGGTTCAATCCTTGGGTGAAGAAGATCCCCTGGAGGAGGGCATGGCAACCCTCTCCAGTATTCCTGCCTGGAGAATCCCATGGACAGAGGAGCCTGGTGGGCTACAGTCCACAGGGTCGCAAAGAGTCAGACATGACTGGAAGGACTTAGCACACACACATGGTAGAAGTTTATTAACAGGATATTCCTCTGGAGTATCCAGATAAGCACAGAGGAGAGGCAGTCAAGCAGACTACGGTAGAAGGAGGAGTGTGGAATTTACTTCCTTTTATTATAGCAGCTACTCCTCTAAATTCAAGGTGAACTTATGGAAAGTGCAGAAAAATAGTTTAAAAAATTATTCCTTTTTTGTAAATCAATATTGCTATGCAATGAATTATTAAATGGATGATTATATTTTCAAATTCTTCTTAGGATGAAAGAATTGCTGTCAGCATGAAGTCAGGCAAAGGCTTGTTTTTTTCTTAATCTAACTGTCTAATATTCTGAACATAAAATTGTCAATTAATGTAAACATATCAATTTCCCAGCCAATTCAATCCTGTTCATGTGAGGTCAGTTGTAGGATAAGCTGCTATGAAAAGGAAGACTTGAATGATAGTTCACATGGGGTAGAAGTGTCTTTCCATCTTATGGAAGTAACTGCTTAGGATTTTTAGGGCTGATATGTGGGCTTCGCAATATTAGAGGCCTAGGTTCCTTTAGCTGTTGTGTTACCATCTTCCACACACAGATCTGATCTTAGGCCACAAGATGGCTGTTTCGGCTGTCACCATAGTGACTCCATCCCAGCAGCCCAGAGGGAGAAATGGAAAATAGATCACACATTTTTCCTTTGAAAGCATGACCCAAAAGTTAACGTACCATCCCAATTACAACCTAGAAACCAGAACTTATTTTGACACCACTTTCACTGCAAGAAAGGTTAGGAAAGGTGACCTTTGGCTGTGTAATGATATGCTCAGTGAAAAAGTTGATTACTATGCCAAGAAAGAAAGAATAAATATGAAGAAACAAATTGTAGTCTCTGCTATACCATTGCATTGTGATCTTAATTTTCAGGTATTAGACTCATTTGTGGAAATGTAGAAAATTTCTTAAGATGTAATCAGATGAACTGTGCAGAAAATCAATTACATATTCAGAATAGCTGTCTCATTTTCACTGCTTATACACCTTTATTATTATCAACAAAACTTTCATGTTAATAATTGTTAAGATGAAATGTGCAACATATTCTTTAAGAAGAACAAATGTATAAGTTTTTTAGAAAGAAGGCAGAAACATATGCATATCTGTATATCTTTCTATAACACATTTTATAATATATATATCTACATATCTTTCCATAACATTCTATAATATATATGTTCACTTTTACTTTTTTAGAACATGCTTGATTGTGGAGCTCTTTATTCTATTTTATTTTTAATGCTTTTGAACAGCGTGACCTTTATTCAGTTGAAAGGACCCTAGTTAGGAGTTTGAATACTTATGTTCGAGGTCTTGTTCTGCTACTAATTATCTGTGCGACCTTGGGAAATTATCCTTACCAATCTAGTTTCAATTTCCTCATCTGCCAAATGAAGGTGTTGGACAAGGTGATCTCCAAGGTCCAATTCTGCTGTAATTTCCATGATTCTCTGACTCACAGTACACTGTGAGTGCTGATCTAATTAATTTTCTTAGTCACCTTCATGACACTCAACAGAATATATTTTCTCACGATGTTCAAGAGGTTGATTCGTACATCTGTAAAGAGTTCAGTTAAACATAAACACTAATTTTGGCTTTCCTGAAAGGCACAGGGTTGAATTTATGGTAATGTACACTAATTGCGGGTGCAACTCTTTTGTCCCTTCTTTATTCTTCTTGCATCAGTTTAGCACATCTCTGTCTCCTCTGAGAAGCTATGAAATGGGGTCAAGTTAATTTTTATGCCCACGGTGTTACATTCAATGCTTCATGTTCAAAGCCATTTCTTAAATACATAGCATAAACAAATGAGCCTTTTACAATGTTTTACACTGTTTAAAAGGGAATGATTTCTTTAAATCCCACCATGCATTCATTTTATGCATCATGTTGTTATTTTCACTGTACATAATTATTTCCTACTTCTATATATTGTACATTTTGCTGGGCTCCAAGAACAAAAACGTAATATATTGCAACCAGTCCTCAAGCTGAGCATAAGTTCAGTTAGGGTACAGACTGTATGTAAGTACAGAGATCCTTTAAATGAGTTCAGAATCACCAAGGGATGAGGCGAGCTAAAGACAGTTTCCAGACTCTCTGCTAGGTTTGTCCATTAATATAAGAACAGGATTTAAGCAGAGTTTGATGCAGCTATCTGAACAAAGGAAATTATTTAAACAAAGGTGTGGAAGTTAGCCTATTTAACTAATAATGTGAAGGAAGTGCTTAGAGATGGATAGTAAAATACATACTGCAGGCATTGCATACGGACAGATGCAAGAGCCTGCAGCGCTGTATTGGGAGCTTTGCAGTGAAGATTCCGTTGTTCTCTCCATCTGAGGTGACGTGCATGTTCGTTTAGAAAGCAATTACATTTTTTGATAATCTAATTAATGATTTGGTGGCACTATGGATAAGGCTAAGAGACACTGAAAATGTTGACAACATTTAGTAAATAACTGGATAAGAAAGAAGTGTCAAGAAATGTGTAGGATTCTGATATTTTACCCTACTTGTGGGCTAATCTTTTTACCCTACTTGTGGGCTAATCTGTGAGCCTGTTTCATGGATGTTGACAAAAGACGCTCCTGAGTCTGGAGCAAAGGACCTTATTACCACACAGCAAAGCGGTGAACACACCAGCATATTTTTCGTAAGGTCCCCTTGACTCCAGTGCACACAGGGATGAAGTGATGGGTCCAAATAGATACTTTATATATGGTGGGATTCATCACAGCTGAAAAACCCAGCACCAAGAGCCCAACAGCTTTTGAGCAAAAAAAATATTCTGGTGGCTCAGTGGTAAAGAATGAGCCTGCAAAGCAGGAGACTTGCAGGAGACTGGGGTTTGATCCCTGGGTTGGGAAGATGCCCTGGAAAAGAAAATGGCAACCCACTTCAGTATGGCCTGGGAGATCCATGGAGATGAGCCTGGCAGGCGGCAGTCCATGGGGCCACAGAGACAGACATGACTGAATGACTAAACAATAACAACAATCAGTAAACAAGCTAGCCCCCCTCCCCCGGCGAGGTGCATGGTCACACAGTAGTCACCATCAGGCTGAGGCTGCCTTGACCTACTTACCTGTCTGTTGCCAAGCTACAGAAACTGCCCAGTATCAGGACAGATAAGGCTTGCCATCTGGCACACGCGGCAAGAATGTGCACGGAAGCTCAGGGCTCATGGTGACACTGTTCCAACAACAAAAAATTAAAAATTGATTCCCAGATTTTCTGCACTAGACTCTCAACCTCTGAAGAGCATGCACTCAAATTTACTCATCTTCAAAATCTCAGTTGGCTGGCATAGACGAAGTCTTATTTACCTCTATCTACACCTGTATCTCTATTAGTTCCCTAGAGCTGCTCTAAAAAACAACCACAAACTGGGTGGCTAAAACAAAAGCAAAAAACAGGCATTTATTTTTATAGCATTCAAGAGGCTAGAAATCCAAAATGAAGGTATTGACAAAGCCAAGCTCCATCTGAATGCTCTGGGAAGAATATTTTCTTGCCCCTCACTAGCTCTGGGTGGTTGTCAATACTTTAGCTTATAGTCACATCCCTTCAGTCTCTGCCTCCATGATCACATGACCTTTTCCTTCCGAGTCTGTCTCTGTGCCACCTCCTCTTCTTGTAAGGACACCAGGATTTGGAGGTAGAGCCTAGCCTTAACTAGCATGAACTCATTTACACTTCAAGTATTACATCTTCAAAGACCTCATTTTCAAATAAGGTCACATCATGAGGTTTTTGAGTGTACATGAATTTGGAGGGGTGGACATTATATAGCCCAGTGTAAACTCTATATCTGTATCTAGTCAGGGAGTATGTGAATGAATCAGTATGTGAATTAACAAATAAATACATGAATGAATTCAAGACAATGTAATGCCTTAATTATACGAATAAACAATGGATCCAAAGGCAGAAAAATAATATTAAAAAATGGAAGAATTCAAAATTCAACATGCTGTATTTAAGTTGATAATGAGACTTCAGGTGAAAAAAAACCCAGAGGCAGTTGAGTAAAGTTGGGTGTTGACACTCCATGGTTTATCTTCCTGTATTGCATATTATTCTCCATAATAATATGGCTCTGGTGTCTCCCTCCACTTATTGATATATTCATTATGCAATGCTCGGCTCACATAATATCTCCTTTTTGTTTTTTCCTGTCCACATGGTTTGTATTTTTACAACTTCTACCATGCTTACTAGCATAACCCATAATTTGCTTTGTTTACATTATGTATTTATTACATATGTTTATGCATTTTTTGGAGAAGGCAATGGCACCCCACTCCAGTACTCTTGTCTGGAAAATCTCATGGACGGAGGAGCCTGGCAGGCTGCAGTCCATGAGGTCGCTAAGAGTCGGACATAGCTGAGCGACTTCACTTTCATGTTTCACTTTCATGCGCTGGAGAAGGAAATGGCAACCCACTCCAGTGTTCTTGCCTGGAGAATCCCAGGGATGGGGGAGCCTGGTGGGCTGCCATCTATGGGGTCATGCAGAGTCGGACACGACTGAAGTGACTTAGCAGCAGCAGCATGCATTTTTAGATTAATAATTACATGGAATTCACAAAAAAAATCTGTTTATTTTTTAATCTTCCCTTTTCCACTTTCCTCACACAATATTATCTAAAATGATGCTAGACACATAATTAGAACTTAAGTATACTTACTGACTAAACTTTCACATTTATGCTTCTGCAAGTTTTCCATAAGTAAAGTAATTCAGATTTTGTTTGCATTTTAACCTATTTCAAATCAGGGTAATTAGGTAATCAAAATTTTAGCATTGGTTTATGGAAATATTATTTCCTTTTGTAAATAAATGTATACAGAGACACATTTCAATAGCATTTTTTGTGAAAATTGATTTCAAGCAACATTGGATATTCACCCAGCTCTGCTTTTTAATACTTGATATTCTCTTTGCTTTTAGGTTCCTTAATATGTGCTTTATCCTTTTAATTCTACAACTTTCATTGCTCTGTGCTTGTGGCTCACAATGCTGTATTTTGCTTTTGTTTTGTTTTCGTTTTTATCTCTGATAATAATATACCATTTTCATTCTCTTCATATTCCCAAGTAATGAAACACATTTTATCATATTCTGGGAGATTATACTAGTCACAGTCTGCCTTTTAAAAAGCAAATGACAGTTCTCGACCAGGGCATTGTGTGTCCTTAGATTCAGGCGGAGATTGTCTCTCAAGACATCTTATTTTTTAGATTTGCAAATTTGCCTGATCTACTCATAATTCTGTGATTTTATTTCATGGCACTTTCATCTTGGTTGACAACATGTTGTGTTAGACTAAGTGGCCTCTTGTTTGCATTTTCCTTGGTTTAATTTCAATTCCTTACTTAAGTCATAGTTAAATTTAATGGGGTTTTTTGTTTGTTTCTTTGTTCTTATTGCTTTTGGTCTACAGACCTAGAAATCCATTATCTGTGGGCACTGTGGATACATAATTCAAATGTCATTTTAAAAGGTATTTTCTTTTGTGTAAAACTAGTTTTAGGGAAATTCTGTACTTAATAAAAACTAGGTTTGTAAAATTTTATTTATATGCTTGTCATTATAAGGAAACATTGATTATAATAACAATATTTATGTATCCTAATTGATAAACATACCAAGCATTTTCCTTTTTTAAAATATGTTGTATTTTCTATACATGTATCTCATGTAAGTGGTAAAATTATATTATCAAATACTTCATAGTGTATTGATTGCAATGCAGTAAGGTTACCCCAAAGGAAAGATAATGCTGAAGGGAGATGTTGAAGAGTTGGACTTTTCAGAATTCTGTCTTGTTAGAATTCAGAACCACTAGCTTCTTATCATTAGCCTTCGGATTTTTAAATATGCCTTTCACAAGGACCAGAGAAAGCAGTTAACTACCTTTCCCTAAAAGATAAAATAAAGTAAAAATATCTCCGATCTAGCAATTTGAAGGGAAGTGAGAAAGAAGTGCAGCAATGAGATAGTTACTTGCTAGATTTGACAAGATAGGCAAGGAAGAAATTTTCCTCTATGCTTCTAGGTTCTTCTGCCTGGTGTGAGAATTAGATTGACATGAGACAGACTAATAGCAGAAAGTCAAATAAAAGTTTAATAACATGTATACCCAGGAGAGACCCAGAAACGCTAACTCCCCAGAATGACTGAGGCCCTCAGTTTAAACACCATCTTCAGCTAAAGACAAGAAGATGTTAGGAATAGCAGTTTGGGACCTCAAAGGGAAGGGAGGCAATAGATCTGAGGATGAAAAAGCGAACGGTTGATAAATGAATGTTTGCTGGGTCCTAAAGACACAATGGGTCACAGAGTCGACTCTGCTCTAGGCCCTGCCCGAGTTTCCCCCACCAGACCTAGTCCATATTTTTTTGCAGATATCTCTGCTAATTGCTCTCTTCTGGGAACAGACCCACTGTGTAAATTTTAGGGAGCTATGTTGAAAAGCCAACATTTCTTTTTGTATCTTTGCAGCCTTGATTGTTTTCAGCTCAAAATAATCCTCATGCCAAAGAGAAGCTTTGGGGTACCAAATTGTATGGAGTCACACATGGACTTCTTGCAAAGTGAGGAGGCAAAGAGCAGTGCTCTCTGAGGATCAGTAGACCCTGAGTATGATGCCACTGGTCCTGCCCACACCAGGGCCCCCGTGGTCCAGAGGCCACATGATGGTTCTCCACCTTGAATGCTACTAGTTCCAGATGCTGGGGTCTCCATCTAGAAGTGTTTATTACACAAAAAGAGGTATGTAAGGCAATAACGAATCAATAGACTACAGTCAAATCTTGCCATTGCTCGTTTCCCTGTCCCTCAGGGAATTTTTTCCAGTGTGCGTGCATGCTCAGTCAAGTCCGACTCTTTCTGACCGCGTGGACTGGAGCGCCCCAAGCTCCTCTGTCCATGGAATTCCCAGGCAAGAACACTGGAGTTGCTAGCCATTGCCCCATCCAGGGGATCTTCTTGACCCAGAGATTGAACCCTCATCGCTACTTCCCCTGTTTCTCATATAATATTTTGCCGAGTAACATGCCTTCATAAAGCACAAGCTGATTATCTGAAATATAGACATCTGCATTTAGTGTAAGTGAACTTTTTGGATAACAAATGGTTAAAAAATAGAGAAGACTTAAAACTGTTAAATCTACTGTAACATCTGAACATTCATAAATCATCAAGAAGTACTGACATGTTGGGCTTTCCTAGTGGCTCAGTGGTAAAGAATTCACCTGCCAATATAGGAAACGTGGGTTGGATCCCTAGTCCAGCAAGATCCCACATGCCAGGAAGCAACTAAGCCCGTGAGCCCCAAGTATTGAGCCTGTGCTCCCGAGCCCTGGAGTTGCAACTGCTGAAGCCCACGTGCCCTAGAGCCAGTGTTCCCAGGGCAAGAGAAGCCTCCGCAAGGAGAAGTCCGCACACAGCAACCAGCCAGGAGCCGCCCACCACAGCCAGAGAAAAGCCCATGCGGCAGTGAAGATCCGGCCAAAAATAAACAAATAAATAAAAGTATTTAAAAAAAGAAGTACTGACATGTTAAAGATATCAGCATTTATATTAATACTCATAATGGTAGCCCAGAGATGAATCTCACTGAATTTTATGTTTTCTGTTTAGCGACAAAAGAAAATCAGAGAAACGTAAATAGCAATTATCCTTTGTTTTTTCTTCTTATATCAAATATGATTTCAACAGATTCTAAAAGTCCATATTTTAACTGTTATGTTTCATTTAGAAATACCAGTAAGCAAACCAGAAGGAATATGAGATGAGCTGTTGATCTTTGAATTGACACATATACCAAAAATTAAAAAAAAAAAAAAAACCTCAGCTTAATAATTGTTTCTTGAATGAACAAATGAGTAAATAATTTAGGTTTTGTCTACCTACTAAAAAATTCCCTCTTCATCCCTTATGTAGACTTGCTTTTCTCATGTATGCATAGGTCTTGCAGAATTGATTGATGTTTTGTTTTAATTACCTGAAAAAAATGCCGTTACCTTTTACTGTGCCTTTATCAAGAAGCTGGTTTTATGGAAACCTAGGATTAAGTAATACATGAATATCATACTGCCTGTTTCAATCCCAGCTCAGCCATTTCAGTGTTCATGTTCAAAATTGCTTCACTCCTTACTGTAATTCACTTTCCTTAACTGCCCGATGGAGAAGATGTTAGTACTTTCCTCAGGCCCACATTGAGTCTTAAATGAGTTAATAAAATAAGGTGTTTAGAAAAGTACCTGGAACAAAGAAGACAGTCAGTATTAGCCACTATGGCCAAATTAAGTCCTCACAAAACACTTATCTATTACAAAATTAAAATAAAAACACCAGTTCATAATAATAATCAATAACCTTGTTTAGGCACAAAGTAATTATTTTAAGGCTAAAATTAAAGGAAAATTTAACACTACTTTGTAGTTAAGCTGGGACTAGAACCAAGTATTTTCTAGTGTAATAAGTAATCTTAGTACCATATTTTCATAATTATCTCATTTGAAGTACAGGCTTTTTTTTTTTCCTGGATGTAAGGTTATAATAAAAAATGTACAAGCAGCAGAAAAGCCCATTTTGGATGGGGATTTCTCCTATAATTGTAGTTATCAATCTACTTTTCAGGTTGTGCTAGGGAGTAGAAAGGTCTTTGTGCAATCCTTCATTTGTTGCTTACTCATTACCTGTGTGACCTTAGGAAAGTTACTCAGCCTCTCTGTGTCTGGTTAATTGTCTCTGTAAGAAAATAGTATATCGATAACATTTATGTTAGAATAGTGAGAATTATATGAGTGTATTAGGTAAAGTGCCTAAATGTTACATCCCTTTATCTTCTTGCTTAGGGTCCACTTGAAGGCCCCTATGCAGGGCTGTATCTATTGTAAATCCATTTCTCATTTTGTCATTGCTGTTTTTTCTTTGTTTTTTAATGCCAAACAGTGTATTTGGTGAACAGAGTCTTTCAGGATTATCCAACTTAGACTTTCCAATGCTTTGTGAAAAACATTAGGCTAATGAGTTTATTCAGCAGCTTTAAGGGTAATAAAAGCCAATTCTGTAACCCACACAATCCCTCAATGGAGTTTTTAAAAATTAGATTTGGCTTTTTTAAAAATAGGAAAAGAAAAAAAAAAACACTAGATATGCTGTAAATGCATTTCTTAACCTAGTTTAGACAGTAACAGGACTTGGTTTGAAAGCTGAGTTGTTTATACTGTGTGTGTGTGTATGGGTGTGTGTTGTTTATGTGTGTGCATTTATGCTTAGAGGGTAGAAAGTTAATTTAAATATAAAAATAGTAAATCTTCAACATCTCGTGCATTCTTTTCTACCCTCTACACCAAAACACAATGCACTTGGATTTAATCATTTTTTTAGATGCCAACTTTTCTCTACAAATAATTAATTAGGGATAAGGGAACATGTCCAATAGCACCAGGAGGAATTCACCACTCAGATACATACAGTGGGATATTTTTCAAAACTTGATTTTATTTAAAAAAGCCAATGGCATGGGCAGAAAAAAAGAAGAAAAGATGAAAAAGATTTAAGGGACATACCTACCTAATAAAATAGTAGGACCTTTTGAATTATGATTTTTAAGAATTAAAAAGTATTATTTTTAGACTTCCAGGGAAATTAGAATATGACTTTGATATTAGTCACTGTCAATGAATTATGATTAAATTTGTTACATGATAATGGAAATTGTGATTATGAAAGTTAGTATCCTTCTAAGATTTTAATTTTTGAGGTGCATGTTGAATCATACACAATCTGACTGAAATAACATGAGGTCCAAGATTTGCTTTAAAACCTTTAAAGTCATATAGAAAAACAAGAATCTGCACAGAAATATCAAGGAACACAAAACATGCAGATTCAATGAGAAATAAGAGAACTTTAGAGAATCAGAAGTATTTCATATGGAAATAACCAAATGTTTTTATAGCTTCAACCCATCCCTCCAAGTTTTCTTCATATAACTACTCTATGAATAGATACACACATTTACCTCACTCACTGTCTTAATCAGGAAAATCTATTAAGAATGGTCATGGAAATGTGTTCATTTGAAATTGTTTAGTCCCTTTAGAATGCTAACACCAACAAGTGACATTGCAAGAACAGTTGAGGGCACTTAACTCAGGGTGGGTAACCAGTTATATGGTAGTCATGCTGTTCTGAATTTAATTTGTGAGACAAATAACAGAAAGGACAGCAGGTGTTTTTGTCTAACCTCATTGGTTATGATTAGAGATATTACAAACCTATGAAAATGAATGTTGACATGCCACTTTGCAAGCTAATTTTCTTGTGTGGGGGACATGCCATAGCATATCTGAATGGAGTGTATTCCCACTTGCCAGACTAACACATTACTTCTTAGAGTCTTTGGTTATAAAAGCAGATGTTGTCTACTTCAATCAATTTTCAGCTATTAATGGTAGCTTTTAACTGTATTTGTGAAAGGCAGATACATTCAATTAGTGTTTGTCAGGAGCAACATGACACTTAATCTGAGGATAAATTTAAGGCTGCCAGGATCTATTGTAACATAGCATTATGTAGATCAAAATTATCAGTAAAAGCAAGACTGTATGGTACACAGATTTAGAGAACAATTTCATTTTTCCTCTGATTTTACACTATATAGACAATGAATATAAAAACAATGTTTACACATATAAACTATGAATGATGGTTACCCTTTGTGTTATGGAATGAAAAGAAAAAGAATGGAGTGAATGAATTAGAAAGGACCACAAAATGAATTAGATGGACCGCAAACCTCCATAGTGACCTTTCTTTCTCATAATATTGCTTTCTTTCTCAGAGGATTCCTCAGAGAAACATACATAATATATTTACTTGAAATTTCATTTTCTTATTAAAATATAAAAAAAACCCACAAATAGAAAGCTGGGTAGAGCATGTTCAGAAAGTCAATTGCACCCCCCATATTTTATATGTAACTATAATTAGAGCCATTAAAATAGTCTTATATTAAATGGTAAATCTAAGAAATTATCTGTCATGTTTATTTTTCCACAGTTATCACTATGTCCATCCAGGGATTTGCTCTTAGTCTGAGATAGTCCACATCTCTGTCCAAAAAGCATTGAGCATAAGGGATATTGTTCAGTCATGTCTGACTCTTTGCAACCCCATGGACTGCAGCACAACAGGTTTCCCTGTCCTTCACTACCTCCCTTCACTGTCCTTCACTGTCCTTCACCATCTTCACTATCTTGAGTAGTTTGCTCAAACTCATGTCCATTGAGTCAGTGATGCCATCCAACCATTTCATCCCCTGTCATCCCCTTCTCCTCCTACCTTCAATCTTTCCCAGCATCAGGGTCTTTTCCAATGAGTCAGCTCTTCACATCAGGTGGCCAAAGTATTGGAGTTTCAGCTTCACCATCAGTCCTTCCAATGAATATTCAGGATTGATTTCCTTTAGGATGGACTGGTTTGATCTCCTTGCAGTCCAAGGGACTCTTAAGAGTCTTCTTCAACACCACAGTTCAAAAGCATCAGTTCTTTGGTGCTCAGCCTTTTTTATTGCCTGGCTCTCACATCCATACATGACTACTGGAAAAACCATAGCTAGATGGACTTAGTAAGCAAAATAATGTTTCTTCTTTTTAATGTGCTATATAGGTTTGTCATAGCTTTTCATCCAAGGAGCAAGTTTCCTTTTATTTCATGGCTTCAGTCACTGTCCACAGTGATTTTGGAGCCCAAGAAAATGAGGGATGAGAATGCCTCAACAATAACTTAAGTTATTGTTGCTTTATTTGTTTAGCTTTGATTTCTAATGCTAATATCATATAAAAGCACAGATGTTTCTTTCCCATACTCTTTGTCTCTTTAAGAAACTGAAAAATAATGAACTCCAATACTGATGATAGAGCAAGAGATTTTTCAGTATTGTATGGGAGTGACATTTGTTTACTTTTCAGGGGAAAGGCAGCTGGATCTATGCAGAACATGTTAAGAGAAGCTAGGATCTAGAAATATTCGTCAATTTTTAAGAGAGAAATATCTTCAAGGGTCGATCCTTCCCTTTGCTCTTCACCTTTGCTTTATTCTAAAAGTTTCCTTTCCCATGTGGCGCTAATGGTAAAGAATCCATCTGCCAATACAGGAGATGAGACGCAAAAGACATAGGTTTGACCCCAGGGTCAGGAAGATCCCCTGGAGAAGGAAATGACAACCGGTATTCTTGCTTGGAAAATCTCATGGACAGAGGAGCATGACGGGCTACAGTGCAAAGTGTCACAAAGAGTTGGACACAATTGAGTGAACAAACACACAAATTTGCTGTAAATAAAAATTTTTATTTCAGATATCCCAGTGCTTGATAAAAAGAAGATGGAATGGAGTGGAGCTTTGATGGTTGAAACACAAAGCCTAGGGTTGGGAGCTAAGGAGAAAAATGATGCATAATAATTTTCAAGTAAATGTGTTTCTACTTTGCTGAGAAATGCACTACAGCTAAGAGAACCTTCTCTAGGTAAATTGAACAGACTGTACTTACTTGCATCTACTAAATATGCCTCTCCTTTTATAAACTGTCTAAATGAATTCATTCATCCTTCAACATAATTTATTGAGTTCTTACCATGAGCCAGATCGTGTATCTGGAAATACCACCATAAATGAGTAACAGAAAAATTCCTACTTTGACCTAACATTCTAGAGAAGAGAGACATTTAAAACTAAATGAAATGTTAGAGTTTTAAGAAAAACAAGACAGAAAGGGTGCTAGGGATGGCCGGAGTGATGAGAAATTTGAGTAGGTATCTTTGAAAAAACTCCACAAAGAAAACTAATGAATTTACGGATCTGAAGGAGATGAAAGAGGAAGTCTTACAGACATGTGATCAATGCATCTAGTACTGGAAATAGGAACCAGCAAATATAAAGACCTAGAGGCTAGAGCAAATATGTGTGTGGAGTGAGAAAGTGAGAAAGAGGTCCTGGGGAGGGCAGAGAGCAGTGTGGGGGGGGGTGGGGGGTTGATTATGCCGGGTCTTAAAGGATTCACTAAGGATTTCCACCTTTACTCTAAAAGAGATGATTGGAAGGTTTTGATCTGAGAAACAATACAACCCTACTTAATTGCTAATGGAATCAGGATGAGTTCAAAAGAGACCAGTATAAATATAAATACATACATACACAATGTGGCAAACATTTCTAACATATATGTAGAGAATAAAAGGTGGTTGCCTTCTTCTAGATAGTACTACTCAACTCATATTTACAAAACTTTTATAGGTACTACAACCTTTTTTATAGGTACTAATTTGGCAGGGCAGGGAGGTATTATATAAGTATTGTTAGTGAAAAAATAATAGAATTATTGACTCTTCAGGTAGAAAGTTGAATGCTCACGCTGGAGAAAAGCTTAAAAATAGTATTCCATGTGCATGTGTGGTCAGCTGTGTCTGACTCTTTGGGACCCCATGGACTGTAGCCCACCAGGCTCCTCTGTCCATGGGATTTTCCAGGCAAGGATACTGGAACAGGTTGCCATTTCCTTCTTCAGGGGATCTTCCCAACACAGCAATAAAACCTCTGTCTATTGAGCCTCCTGCACTGGCAGCTGAGTTCTTTACCAGCTAAGCCACCAAGGAAGTTAAAAATAATCTAATATGGAATAAATAATTAATTAAAAAAACCTCCTGAATGGCACAGGAAATTCTATTCAATACTCTGTAATGACCTATATGGGAAGAGAATCTAAAAAATAGTGGATGTATGTACGTGTCTGTATAAATTACTCATTTTGCTATACAGCAGAAACCAACAAAGCATTGTAAATCAAATATAATCCAATAAAAATTTGATTGAAAAAATAAGCTAATAAATAAGTAAAATGTTTCCAGGGTTAAAAAAAAAAGTCTAGTACAACCTAACTTGTATGTAAAAGCAAAAAAAAAAAAATCATAGAAAGGCTAATGATATTCCTTACTCGCATAGCTTTTAAGTCCCCAAACCTGGGTTTGGACAAATCTCATCTTAGATTTTAAATCTGGCCATTGTTGTTCTATCATATTATTAATGTAATGAGGAAATGCACACTATAATATAGGTAAAACTATTTAAAAATGAGAAAATTGTTCTACCTGATTCAATTCATTCTTACCCAACTTTATTTTTCTAGAATTCCAGATGCCTGAATATGAATTATTAAATATAAACTTACTAAATGTGTATCCTTAAAAGTGAAATAATTGGTTGACTTAATTAGCACAATTCTGTGAGGGAGATTTGGTTTATTTTCTTTGTTTTCCACATGTATTTTAAATGGGCTGACTTTTTGGCAAAAGAATTGATTTGTTGATTTGGCAATTTATGTTCATGGGCACAGCCTCTGTCACCTCTACCTATATCCTCTCAAGATAAAAATAAGATAATCTAAAGCATTTTGTGAAAGTGTTTAAAAATGTTTTCAGAAGAAGAAGTGGGGGAAATTAAAATATTAGGAGGAATGGCAATGGTATCAATACAAGGATTTGACAGACTTGTTTTGAACACTTTTATGAAGAAAACATACTCCTTTATTTTCATTTAACGTGAAAAAGTATGCTCTGAATACTGAAATGAAAGTTGTAGGTTTGATTTAATCCTAGGTTCTTCCCTGGGAAATGTAATGCTTCAGCACAATTCTCACCAAAACAATTGAAGGCATTGATATATGGTGACATGTTTCTTTCAATTTAGAGAAATAGGAAAAGTTTGTACTTCAGATCTTTTACAGAAGTGATATATGTGGGAATAAACTGAAGTGAGAAATACAACACTTCTTATAAGATCCCAAATACCTGTTTGGAAGACACTAAAAAGATACTTTAGGCTCACTGGAAGAGGAGAGGCATACCTTGGTTTAAAAAATTCAGTATGTGTTTATTGGCTTACTGACTTTGTTTCCAAATCTAAAACTGTGAATGGATTTTCTAAAGTCTTCAGTGCAGCTCTCCCCTCTCTAAATTATGAAGTATATAGATACAGTATTCTACTTGGATTCTGTGGTGACATATTCAAGGAATTCACAATATACAAATACATAGAAATAGTCAATGATGTTAGCATAGCTAAGTTAATGATATATTAGTATTTGAAATTTGAATAAGTCCTCATGAATGGAGAAACAGTATAAAATCTCAACATTAACTTGACTGTTTAGAGACAAATGCATTATAGGGTTATAGCTAACTGAGGCTAAAAACACACAATGTTTTAAAAGCATTTATTTTAAACAAGAATTATAAAGCTTTCAGGTCTATCCAATAATGCTTGAAGACACCACAGTCTTTCCCAAGTTGTTAATACTTCTGTTGATTGTGTTAAGTGTTTTCACTCTTTGTTCAGGAACATAAAATCATCTGTCCATGGAGCTAATAGATTCTGTTTCAGGATAACAATCTTTATATATTTTAATTCCACAAGAGTTCCAAGGATTTGGCCTTCTTGACTTTCTTTTTAAAGTTGCTGAAAACAAGTTACTTTCTGTGATATTTCCTCAAAAACATTTTTTACAGTTAGTATGCAGATTATTTCCAGTTGCTCCACCTGAGATCTCTATCCCTCAATACCCAACACAGCAGATTTCTTGAAGTTTCAGAAGCAAGATCAAGAGACTACTTCTTTTCAAAGTTCGAATGCTTCTCAGAAACTTCATCTGGTTCCTAGTAATCAATATTATACTACAACTAACAAAAAACTTGATTAATTGAAGCCTAAAAACATAAGGATCTTTCTTTTTCAAGGAAGAAGAATTCTGTGAAAAGTAGATATTGGCGGTGGTTTTGCAATTTGATGATTTCAGGATCAGTTCTCTCTTTTTTTGGTTTTGTTTTTGCATTTCCCTCAATGTACACATTTTTTATTTTTTTTTTTGTTTTTTTCCCTTGAAATCGCAAGATGGTGTCTATAGCTTCAGACACCACAACTATTTTCAATGTGTTTCCAACTGCGAGTCCCTGTGCCTGAAGCACAATGAGACCAACAAACTGAAAGTCAGAGTTTGCATCAGAGAAGGGTTTATTGTAAGGCCATGGAAGGAGATGGGTGGCTTATGCCCCCCAAGCCCCAAACTCTCCAAAGGGTTTTAGCAACATACTTTTAAAGGCAAGTTCGTGGGAGGTGGTTCGTTGTTGCAGACTTCTTGGTATTAGAATCCTCTGTTCTTGCTGCTGTCTGTGAAGGTCAGTCATGATATTCCTGTAAATCTCCAATGAAACAAGTTTCTGAAACTTATCACTATATGAATGGACTCAAAGGTCAGAGCCCTGAGAATAGGCTACCCTGTATATTTCAGGCTATAGGCAACATTCTTTCACAAAAGGTGCAGAGCCAGCATCACTAAGCACGGACAATAAAGTAAAAGGAACAGATCTAATATAGAGTCAGATTTGTTCTTCCTCATTACATAAGTAGCAAGAAGAGATGCAGCAGGTCCTGGCCTTTGACTTCCTTTAAGAGAAAAAAGCTATCTCAGACTCTCTGACATTAGAAATGTGCCACATAGCCACCTCTAACTTCAAGGGAACCTGGGAAAATAGTTTTATTTGGGCACCTGGCATTGAACAAAGCCAAGGTCTTGTTAGTAGCAGGAAGCAACCTTTGGATATTGAATGCCAATGTGAGTCACATTCTCATCTCACTTTGTATTAGTTAATCTAGAAACAGGATAGCAGTTCACATTTTTTCCAAAGGTAATCTGGGCTGCCAAAACACTTTAGACAGCTGTCATATTAGAAGGTAAGCTGAAATTTTAGTTTTCTAGAAAGCTGTCCTTTTTCAACATTTATTGTCTTTATATGTATTTTTTTAGGCCAGTTATAACACAGATCATAGAGAGGAGTGGCAAGGAGCAGGGGCTTTGGCCCATTTTATATTCTGTACTGTTACTTAGGGGGCACCCTGTGTATCTTAGTTCCTCATATAGAAATGTGGATGATGATAATATTCACCTCACAGAGTTGTTACAAGGATGGTATTAATATATGCAAAATGTTTAAGTAGTCCAGGGCACATTGTGGGTACTCTATGTATTTGTGATTATTACATGATGTGCACCTGAGGATTGGAGAGAATGTGATTTTGACTTCTAGTACCTATATCCTGATGAATTTGATAAACCATGTCTGGAATGGCATTTTTTAATCCTTGGCTTGCAGATTACATATGATTTTATTAGGTCATACCATTTTTATTAGAATAGGTACTTACTATATGTGTTATACATAAACACATGAAATAAATTAATCATATAATATTTTTGCATCATGGTCTCAGCAGTTTTTTGAATATAGTGTATCATTTGCCTCTTATCCCCCAAGGAATTATTTTAGCAAAAGATGATAAATGACAAAGGTAATAAATGATTAGAGAAACAAAGTTAATTTCAAATAAATTTGTAACCAGAATTTAATAATACTTCATTTTCAAATGATTTGAATCTGGATTTACTGTCCAAAATTAAATTAAGGCTAAACTGGCAACACTAAGGAATGAACTCAGGGATGTTTCCCCTGCCAACAGAACAGATTAAGTTTTTCAAGTGACATAAGTTTCTATCTTTCTTCCAATTGATAAGAGGTTCCCATTTGTATTGTGGTTTGCTTGCCCTGAAAATAAAAGAGAACAGTTCATTTCAAATACCCATTTGATTTATGTCACTGCTGACATCATCCAGAGTGACTCATTTTTTTCCCCAATCAGATATATTATGGTTAATGGAACATCTTGTACACTGAAAAAAAGATATTCTACATTTCATGTCTGCCTGAGAATCCAAGTATAAAAGTGCTTACTCTACTCTTTGTTTTCTGAATAGATATGGAGCAATCCTTTAAGCTAATCCATCATTTTCTGTAGACTCATCTAGAAATTAATGAGGCCAAAGAAGACTAGCCATGCTGGATTGCTTCCATTTTCTAAACAGTCATTCCACTCATTCTGCTTTCATTTTCCATAGACTTAAATGTAATATTAAATTAGTAAAGATAAAAAATAAATTAAAAGATAATACTTATCATAGTATGGGATGCTCTAACATAAATACCATAGATGGAGTGATTTAAATCACACACATTTATTTCTCACATAAGGAGGAAGAAGATGGAAGACTGAGATCAAGGCACTGGAAGACTCAGTGTCTGGCAAGAATTCTCTTTCTGGTTGGAGATGGCCATCTCCTCACTATGCTGTTACATAGCAAAAGGAGTGTGAGATAACTCTCTAGTTCTTATGTAAGGGTACTAATCCCATTCATGAGAGCTTCACCCTTATTACCTCATTACTTCTAAGACCTTAACTCCCAGCACTTTCACATTGGGGATTAGGGCTTTAGCAAATAAGTTTTGAGTGAATATAAACATTCCATCCATTGCAATACCTATGTTCTTTTTCCTTCTGATGAACAATATCATGTGAAATAAGGTCAAAGGTTATTGCTTGTATTTTCATGGTAAGCAAGTCAATTTTAAGAGATGAAAATTTTCATTCCTTAAATCTTTGTATAAATTTTGCAACATTTAACATAGACACAAACCACAGTACTTGTTTATTTCCATAAAACTTGACATTTGTTAAGATCAGGAACACCCATTCATTCTTCGTGATGTTGTGGTTTAACCATTAACCAAGTTTATAATTCAGAGCACAGAGCCTTGCACCCAGCACAAGTAGTGTTCATATAGAGCCATTGTATTGAAGGTGTAACATCACATTTGTTGATGCAGTAAACATTAATGATTAAATCAGCACCCTTGAGTGCTCTTGTATACTATCACACTCATAATTCACATTAAGTTCAATAAGACCTTTGCAGTTTTGTGGTTAGCATTATTGTTGTTCTTATTCAGGTGCTAATTCATGTCCGACTCTGCAACCTCATGGACTGCAGCGCACCAGGCTTCCCTATCCATCGCCAACTCCCAGAGCTTACTCAAACTTGTCCCTTGAGTCAGTGATGCCATCCAACCACCTCATCCTCTGTCATCCCTTTGTCCTCCCACCTTCAATCTTTCCCATCATCAGGATCTTTTCCAATGAGTCAGTTCTTTGCACCAGGTGGCCAGATTTTTGGAGCTTCAGCTTCAACATCAGTCTTTCCAATGAATATTCAGGACTGATTTCCTTTAGGACTGACGGGTTTGATCTCCTTGCAGTCCAAGGGACTCTCAAGAGTCCTCTCCATCACCACAGTTCAAAAGCATCAGTTCTTCGGTGCTCAGCTTTCTTTATAGTGTAACTCTCACATCCATACATGACTCCTGGAAAAACCATAGCTTTGACTAGATGGACATTTGTTGGCAAAGTAATGTCTTTGCTTTTTAATATGCTGTCTAGGTTGGTCATAGCTTTAATTCTGAGGAACTACTCCAAAGAGGCAAGGTGAGTGGCCTGTATATATGAGTTTAGCTATGGAATACATGCACTCAAGTGTATATCTCAATAAAAGCATCAGACATCTCAGGTGATGATCTAATGTTTTCTTTGTATAAGAATATGCAAAAATCTGAAGGTGTTGATTTTTGTCCTGGAATGTTCCTAACTGAGGGGCCTGTTTTTCCGAAGCACAGGCACTTACTCTGCTTTCGCCCTGCATTCCTTTCCGGGGGTACTGTCGGTCAGTGACCACAGTGGCTAATGACTTGATCCTTGTCGAACTAGATGATGGGCAAGGATCCTCCTCTTTTGGTTATCGATTCAACCAAGCTTTGGGAATCATTTCATGACCAATTTGTTCCACAGTGACAGGAAAGCTTATTCCTAGGTCAGGAAAAGATTTCATTGATAGGATGTGCTGTTACTGGACTAAGTCCTGTTATAGGCACCATAAAATTCTCTTTCCCACCAACCTTACTAGTCGGTTAAGCACTAGGAAATGATTCTCCCAATTGTGGAGTTACACTGTTGTGATCATACTAATCTTATACAAAACTGTATATTTCATCAATTATTTCCAGCTGCTTAGTTGTCATTATTTTTGTCAGAGGCTTGGTTATATACTGGGTAATAGAAGAAACAACAATCTTGTAGAAGAGGCAGAATTTAAGTAATATAACTGGTAGCATTAATAAGGTCAGAAGCAAGAATTAAAGCCAAGAACTTTCTTAAGGTGCAGGCCAATGTATCCCCAGTCATCTGTCCCAGTCTGTTCCATACCAATTGCTATCTTTAAGGGTAATGATATATTGGCATTATTTATAAAGTACTCAGCCCAATTTCCTAGCCTCATGCTGATTATTCTTGTTCTTGTTCAGTTGATAAGTTATGTCCGACTCTGCGACCTCATGGACTGTAATATACAAGTTTGCTCAAATTCATGTTCATTGAGTTAGTAATATTATCTAACTATCTCATCTTCTGCTGCCCCCTTCTCCTTTTGCCTTCAGTCTTTCCCAGCAACAGGGTCTTTTCCAAAACTTATGACTATTTTTAGTATGATTTAATTGTTCCCAATGTAAGGGGAACCTTAAACTTAAATGACAGAAGCATGCTGTTACCCATGTAAACCTATCCTATAACTGAGGAAGGGTCCCTCTTAATAAATGGGGGTTATGGGTTTTGACTAAAATTTAACCAATTGCTCTGATTGAGCTTGAGGTACTTTTAAAGAAAATTCATCTTATAGTTATAATCAGAGCAAGTATGAATACTGGCCAATTAAGGGAACCCACTTAGTAATATCAATAATATAAAAGAAGTATATTTCTTTTTTACATTTCCTAAGAGTTGTCTAATCAGTTGTCCATGAAAGAAGAAATTCACCAAGGTAACCAGAAGTACTAAACATAGGTAATTGACCATAAACCCAAGAATTTCATTGACTTTTAAATGCTGCATAAGATTGTACACATGATAGAGAAGCATTTGACTTATAAGTAAAAGTCCAAGAAATCAAGAAAACACTATAAATAACCATATGGATCAGGTTTAGCATCTTGTGATAGCTGTCTACTTCTTCTTTTCTCATTTTTAAGGAGGATAATTGGTTTACAAGTTGTCTACTTCTGATGCCATCTTCTTGTCCTTGTGTGATTTCTCCTCTGTTTGTGCATTGTTTTTAAGTGAGTTTGAGG
This sequence comes from Cervus canadensis, assembly GCF_019320065.1. Lineage (NCBI taxonomy): Eukaryota > Metazoa > Chordata > Mammalia > Artiodactyla > Cervidae > Cervus > Cervus canadensis. The sequence continues at coordinate 62,774,467 of NC_057398.1, read as the reverse complement.
TTAGCAGTCCTCTCTGTAGGCCAGGCTGATGCAAGAACATTTTTTGAGTGGGAAATATGAATACAAGAATCAGTTCCCTTCAGCTTTGCTGTGTGTGAGCTAGTGAAGAGTACCTGATGAGGTTCCTTTCAGCTAGGTTGGACAGCATCCTGTAAATGATGTCTTTTCCAGTATGTGTTGCAAGTCATGGAACATCTGATCTTTGTCCGAGGATAGATCACTCTGATAAGCTTCAGAAACAAGCTTAGATGATCCATTTAATAATTCAATTAAACCTTACAGTAATACAGCATCTTGGTAGTAACAAGAAGCCATCTTGGTAGTAACAAGAAGCCATCTTGGTAGTGAGTCTTAGGCAGTAAATATAAAACACCAAATATAATTAATAAAGCCAGAACTTAATATCCACTGAAACCTACTTTTCCTTTCTAAAATTACCCTCACTTCTACAAAATATAGCCAGATGGTCTACAAAAATATAGATTATATTGTTTGCAAAAGAAGTCTTATTTCAATAAATTTGGCCTGATGATTTATGTAAGTAGTGGGTCACAGACGTTTTTTAAATTGCCTTTACTGGAACATTTTGGAATCTCAGATTAAACTTTTAAAAGGCTTCTCAAAGATGGAAAAGCCATGCTAAGGACTTGCTGTTGGATTCTGCCTGCAATATGTACAAATTTGGATGGATTCCTCTCTTCTTGAAGGTCTGCGATATACGTTGAGGTCCCTGCACCTGCCAGGAAGTAGATTTCCTTAGTCAGCTGATGAGGCTGCCTGGAACCCTGTGAGCAAAGTGCCAAGGCTGTTTTTCCAAGGGGCTTTATGGCTCCACAAAGTCCACCTTATTTCTTTAAAGCTGTCTGGTCATATCTGATTCTATGCACATTCTCAAATGTGACATTATAGTCAACCGATAACCAATGTTTCCAAATTCTAAAGGGATCAGGTAGAGAGAAAAGATAAATGTTTCAATTCTGTTTACAAAGGTATAATTTATCAAGCTGTTGTAAACCATAATTAGTTTAAAGGGAAAGGTTTCCTTACATCTGGAAAAAATTTTAAAGCCAGTAATATCATTATTCAGACAGATATAACTAATTATTGTTGATCTTTATTTTCTGTTAGCAGTTTTATGAAACTGATTTTTAATTAGAATTCTATGATTTATTAATATTACCAGTTCATTAGTAAGATGTGAAAGATATTAGAAACTTATACTTGTCAAAAAGTGGTTTCTATAAATCTTCTAGAATATGAAGCAGTTTTGCAAAAGCATCAGATAAAACAGTAACTATCTGTAAGTGACAAGACAACATGAAATGGCTAAGTATCTGATTGATAATGGCTAACTGATTACAGTACAGTTGTCAAAGAAGTTTGGTTATTTCTATGACATTTAACATCTTAATAACTAGAATTATGACTCAATACCAAGACATATCCAAATTTTAGAAATTTCTAATAATTTCTAGAACATTTATATTAATAACATTTATCCATACACTATAACCTAAGAAGGCTTATTCCCACTCATTTGACAATGCTTTCTATGTGATTTAGCATAACAAATACGCATATGCATTTGATTTCAGGGGCACTTTGATATGTCTCAGAGTTAGCTAGAGGTCAGAGAAACTTAATTTAGGATTTGACTTGGAAAGTTAAATATATCAAAAATTTAAAACACTTGGTCAAATAAGATTATAGATAACTATAAAACAATGCTTAGTTATTCATTTAAGCAAAATGACAATACAAGATTTCAAAGGCAAATACAGAAAGTTAAAGCATATTGCTTAAACAGTGAAGAAACATTACAATATGTTATCAAAAGCAAATAAATATCCCCCAATATCTTGTCCTCTTAACAGAGAAAAAACCAAATCCTAGTTTCGTATCAAATTAATTTTAATATTAAAATGTATTTACTCAAATTTATTCTTAATTAATCTATCCTAACCATACATTGTTTTTCCCATCATTTCTTTTCCACAAACCTTCTATAACTTCCTTTTTTACTTTCAGATTTTGTCCTTTTCTTTTTGTCTCATTTGAGCCTCTCTTTAGAGCAAAATTAGGCCTTCCCTGATGACTCAGACAGTAAAGAATCCGCCTGCAACATGGGAGACCTGGCTTTCATCCCTGGGTCAGGAAGATCCCCTGAGATCTGAGGGGGGAATCTTCTCCTGACCTGAGAAGAGAATGGCAACCCACTCCAGTGTGTTGCCTGCAAAATTCCATGGACAGAGAAGCCTTGTGGGCTTCAGTCCATGGAGTCACAAAGAGTCAGAGATGACTGAGAGACCAACACTTTCACTTTAGAGCTGTTTGTTCTACCTGAGGTCCTCACTCCGGTCCGCTGGTCTTCCTTTGACCTTCCTTTATTCTATTTTCATGGGCTTTTCTCTTCCTTGTCTTTTAGCCACCACCATTCTGGACTCCTGTTTCCTATTCTAACTACCGAACACGTATAAAGATGATTTTCTTCTTAATTTTATTGGTTTTAATTTAATGTTTTAATTACAATTATTAACTTTTAAAACCTTAATTTCTAGTGAAAACTAAGAAGTAAGCAATTATAAACTTTTACATCAAAATTCTGTAGAATAAAAAACATAAATAGTATTCATACTTTCCAAACCATGCTTTCTTATAGAAAATGTCTCAGTGTGGCACCAAACATATTTATTAATAGTCCTAAATAACTTTAGTTTCTTTGTAAGAGCCTATGCTCAGTAATTAATGTTTCAGTAATTTTATTTGGGAATGATCTAGATATTCAATAATTTCCATCATTTAACTTAATTTAGCAAATGTCTAAAGTTTCAAGTTATTAAAATTTCAAAGAAACTGTTTTAAGTAGATGTACCATAAAACATAATTATTCTTAAATAGCTCACCTAAAAGCTCTCACTCCATTTATGCCAATTTAATTCACTTTCCCTCAATAATTCTGCTCAGATTACTCATGAAATCTTCATAAGACATTGGACCACGCCAGCCATCACCCCCCATTTTTCTTGCTAACAAATTTTGTGACAGAGATAATGTGAACTTATTTGAGTTTTAGTAAACTTGTTTACAATAAAAGTGCTACACTTAATGTTGATAACCCTAAGATGTGTCTATGTTAGTTAAGCCAACAAATTTAAACTAACTTTAGTAATAAATATTTATTTAATACTGAATATTTCCTAGATCACATGAAACTGAAGTTCATTTGGGTTAGTTTCTGTTTCTGAGTTTATAGAAGCACTTATTTTCCTTTAAGTCAATTAAATAGAGTTCACTTAAATGGCAACCCACTCCAGTACTCTTGCCTAGAAAATTCCATGGATGAAGGAGCCTGGTGGGCTACGGTCCATGACTTCACTTCATTTTCACTTATAATTAATTTTGACAATACCATCAAAGTATACATTAATTTATATTTATTTGTATATACAAATAAATACATATATTTATAGTGTAGAAACAGATATACATATATCCAGATATATATATATAGATTTCATAGTTTTCATTTCTAAAACTAAGTTATAAATCAGGTATTACAATATAAAACTCACTAGTTTATAAATAACAATTAGAATAAGTTATTTCCTTGCTTAAGTTTAAAAGTCCTCTTTTCCTTTTTTTTTTTTTAACTTAATATCAGGAATTGGAGAGGGTCTACATACAGTTTCCTGATCTGTACAACATTTATATCTCAAAGGCATAGTGAGAGAAAATGCAAGCTCCTCCTAGAAGGACTTCTATTCCCTTAGGTTCAGAATTTTGAAAAGATGATTTATCAAACTGGGTGTTTTCTTTTTGTTTTTTTTTTTAAGTTGCATACACAAAAGTCAGTTTGGGAATGTGAAAAGTGCCCTGTCTTGGCCATTTTTGTGCAAGATTTTCTTAGTTTCCAATAAAGTGAGTGCTTATGTGCTTCATACAAAATGTGCATGAGCCCAGTTGGGGGTTGGCTATCTGACTTCCCTCTGTCTTCTGTTTAGGAGACTTTATCTGGTGGCTCATTGGTAAAGAATCAACCAGCCAGTGCAGGAGCCACAGAAGATGTGGGTTCAACCCCTGGGTTGGGAAGATCCCCTGGAGAAGGAAATGGTAACCCACTCCAGTGTTCTTGCCTGGGAAATCCCATGGACAGAGGAGCCTGGCAGGCTACAGTCCATGGAGTCACAGAGTCAGACACAACTTAGCAACTAAACAACAAGAGGAACAACAACCCCCCATTTTAAAGTTGGTTCAAGATAATATTACTATCAAAAGCTGTGTGGTGGGCTGTTGTGCTGTTTGTGAACTTACATCCTATAGGTGTTACCCTCAAGTTGTTTCTGAAATGTTATGTGTCTCAGTTTCTGACTTCTCTCACTGGCAGTCTAAAACCAGCTTGGGTGCTCAGAATACTGGATGTTCAACCCTATGTGTGCATCCTTAGGCAAGTGAGTCTTTTAGTTTGAGTGGCTTTCCTTATGAGGCTGCCAAATGGCATGAGGATTTGCTTCCACCACTCCCATAAACTTCTCAGTTGCTTGAGAAAGCTGTATCAGCTGGGAGGATCTGTGGCCCTTATCTTTGGAACTGAAAGTTCTCATTTGGTGACTTCAATTTACTCTGACCAGCCGTGTTAAATAGCCAGTTCCAACAAGGGCATCAGATAGCGCCTACCTAATGACACAGTCCAAACCACTGAGGTGTCTTTCAACTGAGCAAAAGCTTGTCAATGTCTTTCAACTGGAGAATCCAGATACCTCTTCTTGAACTTAATTTCAAGGAAACCCTAGTCCTCATATCAAGGAGTTTAATAACAACTGAATAAGGCTCAGGATGTCAGTCAAGATGGGAGATCCAAGACCACATGAGAGACTCACCCAGTTCATCTGGACACATCAAGGAGGTGGATGGGCACTTGGAACCCTTGCTTGTGCCAAAGACCTAGATCTTTGTAGAGTTCAGGTGAAGGAAAGAAGTCTGCTCTACATCCTTCATGGTTGTCAAAATTGTTAACTGAAAAACACAAACACACATAATGTAAGAGCTGAGTTGAGTTTTATTCAGGGCCTTCCTGGGGACTCTAACTCAGGAGATTGCCTCTCAGATAGCTCTTGAGAAATTGCCCCAAAGAGTTGAGAGTGGCCAGATACACACAATTTTGCCTAGGAAATACATGTAGTCAAGCATATAGCTCAATAAAAATTTACTGCTGGTCATGAAGATTACATATCTCCATTAATGATTTTAGTGATTTTCTATGAATGAGAAGATGCAAGAATCTGGGTTCATATTTCTTTTTTTCCTGAGATAGCTGTGATTATCTAAGGGACCTGTTTTTCCAAAGCACAGAATGCCTTATCCTGTGTTTTTTTTTTTTTGTCCTGAATAATTAGAGAATTAGGTTTTATTTTAATAGGTATAATTGTAATTTGAATAAACCTATCTTTAATGGAGAAATAGCTGTCAGTCTCTTTGTTTCAGGTCAACATTTATCAGTCAATAGCAATTATGTAGGTTGTCACGGGACCTATTTCTATCAATAGCTTTGTCTTTTTGCAATGAATGGCATCTACTTGTTTGTTCAAAGTTCTTATAACTACGTATTTTTATTGGGTTTTGTAGGTGATATTATATATTGACTCTGAAGTATGTTATTTTATTAGAATAGTGTTGATTTTTTATTTGACAGGCTGTTTTATTATTTGTTGACCACATTGTCTTTACAGATTTTTTTTTTTTTTTACAGTGAGTCTTTTTGGTTTGACAGTTAGTTTAGGAATAATCTTTGGTCTTGTGACACTCTTTACTGCGAAGGCATGGCTTTTCTGGTATTTGAATGTGTTTACCAAGCCATTCTACCTTGGAGATATCCCAGCTGCAAACAGTGTCTCCTCTGTGATAGGTAAAGAACATAGTCTTTACATTTGCTTTCTGGTTGATTTCTCAAAATGTGTCTCACAATTGCCTCAATTGCTATCTTCTCTGGCAACTCTCCATTTTCATTCTGTACACATTAAGCCTTTAAGAGTATTGTTTCTGATTGAGTTCCAGCCTTCCCACTTTGTCCAGATTAGGGAGTTCCCTAAGGCAAAACTTATCTCTCCATTGGTGGTGTCCCCTTCTTTAAAGACAAAAACTCATTTTGCTTTTGCTTTTGCACATTGTATAACTCCTTTAACTAGTAGTTCTTTCTATTTTCTTCAAATTTTATAAATTATTATTGGGAGTATTCATTGAAGACAAGCTACTCTAGTGTTAGTCACTTAGTCATGTCTGATTGTTTGCAACCCCATGGACTATAGTTGCCAGGCTCTTCTGTCCATGGAATTCTGCAGGCAAGAATACTGGAGTGGATTGCCATTCCCTTCTCCAGTGGATCTTCCTGACCCAAGGATGGAATCCAGGTCTTCTGCATTGCCAGGAAGATTGTTTATCATAACTAAAAACAAGAAAAGAAAACTTGAAGCAGTTTTTATTGGAGTTTCATAAATATAGAAATACATCTGGGAAGAATTGATATCTTTCCTAGTGAGTCTTTCTATTTGTGAATACTGTGACTATAACTGCATTGATTACATATGCTTTAATATCTTTTAAATATTTGTATATTTTTATGTTTTGTTATATATAATCTTTGTTATTTATAACAAAATTTTGTTACATATAACAAGAACTACAAGTTAAGTACAATGTGAATAGTTATTCTTCTTGGAATTTTTTTGAGCTTCACCTATCTCAAGATTTATGAATTTCATAGACTTTGGAGAATTCTCACTTACTGTCATTTTATATGGAGTCTCCCCTATTTTGTCTGTTTTCTTCCTCTGGAGCTATGATTAGGTATTTGTCAGTTTCTCTAATGCTATCCTCTTGATCTATTTTATATTTTCAATCTCTTATCCTCTCTGTGGGGCATATTCTCAGTATCATTATCTCAGTTATATTTAATTCACCAATTTTCTGCTCAGCTTTGCTCATCTGATGTTTTACCTCTTACTGTTTAAATTTAAATCATCATCATCATCATCATATTTCCTTTCTTTTTTCAGATTTGTTTTGGTAACCACTTGTGTCTCTCTCACATTTTATTTTACATAGAAATTATTGAAGTATGTTCCTGGTAATTGACTTCAATATAAAATAATTTCAATTTCTGTAATCAATGCTGATAAGATTCTGATTTTTGCACATTTCAACCTTGGTGACCCTGGTTCCTCTTTGCTTTTTTTTTTTTCTATTGTGAGTTCATGGTCAAAAATGTCATCTGTATTGATTCTTCAAGTCCTTTACAAAATGTAAAAGATATGCACTGATGTAGAAAATATGTATATTTAGTGTCACCACAATAAAACAATTTGGGGTCGCTTTAAAATAAATTACTATTTTCATTGGTGGTTTTGAATTTTTAGATTACATGTGTTCTAAAAAAATACTTTGAATTTGTAGATTATGTATTAATATTTTCTCTTCTACTACCAGTGGGGTTACTGTAGGCACTCATCTTGCTCTCTTCTTTTCCAGAATTCTTATTTGTTTGCTTTATTGCTTGTTTTGTTTTTAAACTGACTTTCTCTTTAAATTCATAGTCTCAGTCTTCCCAGCCTCATAAAGGTCTCCAATTCAACTTCTTGCCTTTCAAGTCACTGGACTTTGTTTCTTATACCTGACATAGCCACTGAGACCTCTAGATCAGGTACACCTGTATTTTCCTTCGCATTTGTCCTTTTACTTTAATTTCAGCCTCTGAAATTTACCTCACCTTTTTTTCCAGATCATAAATGCATTTAAGACATTTTTGTCAGAATTATTTGGCATTTTGTGCTGAGGAGTTTTTTAAAGTATTTCCTTTGACATTTTCCCACAAATATACATCCATAATTCAATTTTGATTTAGCAATTTTGTTTAAAGGAGTTGAATGGGGAAAGATTTTGCTTATCTCTAAAAATTCCAGTGAAACAACATTCATTTTCTTGTTTCTGAGAAGCTTATGTTCCAACTACCAAAACTAACGTGTAAAAATATAGATATTATAATAAACAATACACTTTGGTTGAAACAAGATAAGAACATATTTAGCAATAATATATGGTTGTACATTGCTTAATTACAAGTATAATAATATAGATTAAATTATATAATTAATAATTATATAATAAGTATATAATATATATAATTATATATAAGAATCAAAGAATTAAGTTGTTGTAAGGAGGATTATTAAAAAGAAATGTTTACAGTAAAAAAAAAAGATTAAATTTGCATCTTAAACTGGCTAAGCAGAGGAAAAAGGACAATTCTGTAATGAAATTTTGTAATGAAAAAATTCATTGTGGTTGAAATTGAGCATGACATATTTAGGGAGGGGAACAAAGAGAGCCAAAATGGAGAATATATCTTATAGAGTACTGAAGCCTAAGTGGGTATTGTATGATTGTAAAGGGCTTTAAGGAGAAGGAAATGGCAACTCACTCTAGTATTCTTGCCTGGAGAATCTTATGGACAGAGGAGCCTGGCGGGCTACAGTCCACGAGATCGCAAGTCAGACACGACTTAGTGACTAAACCATCCAAACCAAACCAAAGGGCTTTAAAGGTTAGGCAAAATATACATTTTACATGAGAGTTATTAGGTATTATGCAATAAGAGATAAATTCATTTTAGGAAGATTAGCTTGGAAGCACACAAATGTAATAAAAAGAACAGGCACAGGGCCTCCAGAAGCTGGATCTTACTTTTATGGAGACAGAAAGGGATGAGTTGATATCCATCAGTATAGATAACAAGGATGGTTGTGTTAGGAGAGAAGAAAATAAGGTCAGAGACATTCAGTTTGGAGAGATGCTTGTCACACATATGCAGGCATGTCAAAAACAATTCATACCATAATTGCATTCTGGTTATATGAATAGATGGACATTGCATTTGGACAAATTATGTTTTCTTTATTTAATTGAAATTATGTTTTAGATATGAATAGTATCACCAATAGAAACACTAAAATTTGATTAAATTATTTAAATAATATAATTTCCTTTTGTTTTCAAGTTTTCAGTATCCAACAGAAACATTTTATTGTTTTTTTAATTGAAAAATTGGTTATGAATTATTAAATTAATTTTGAAAATGTTTATCATACACTGGATATCAAGAAAATTATATGAAATACTAAAATAAATGAATACAAGCAAGAACATTCATAATTTAGCCTTGAATATGCTTTTTATTTTAGCTTCTCTTTTTTGTTCTTAACTTACCCAATCATGTGATATTTATATTTAATTTGAAATATTAGGGTCAGAGATGAACAGATCTATGAAGGATAAAATAAATGTTCTCTTCATGATTATTTTACTTTTAGAAACTTCTATTTGTATTATTTAGATTTTCAAATTTGTATTCATCATTAACATATTTCAAAACTAATAAAGGTTCAGAAAATTTTAATGGGAAAACTTAAGCATAAACACTGCAAACTGATTTAGGTACATTATGATAATAAAATGGTGAAGTAAACAAATATATCTTCTCCCTCACAGCATGTATAATGTAATGAAGGATACAGATGATCAGGTAATAATGACTTGGTGTAATGAATATTATGCTGGATGAAAACAGGGGTGTTATCAAAGCACATAGGAGAGACCATGGCACTTGTGTCAATATTCCTCAATTATACTACTTAATAGACTGAACTTTCACAAAATACTTTTCAAGTTTTATTAACTTATCATGTAAGTGATTCAGTTGGCAAAATAGTTCAGTTTTTAATTTGGAGGAAATTAAATGTGGAGTCTATTTTTTAAATAATATATTCCCTTAATGTACAGTAAAGTAATTGTGTTGTATTTCTCACATTTCACATCCTGAATGTTGCATTTTTCTTTTCATATTTTATGTCATAAGAAAGAAAACATCTCTGTCAGTTTTTCTTTAACTATACTATTAAATGCAGCACAAATGTGGACAAAACGTTTCAGTTGCAGATTTTTCTGTGTGTGCTATTCAATTAAATGAATTACAGTTTAGTTGGACTGAAGCTTTTTGGTTTGATATAGTCCCACTTAGTACTTTTTGTTCTTGCTGTTTGTACTTTTGGTGTTCAGTTCAGTTCAGTTCAGTCATGTCTGTCTCTCCCCATGGACTGCAGCATGCCAGCCCTCCCTGTCCATTATCAGCTCCCAGAGTTTACTCAGACTCATGTCCATTGAGTCAGTGATGCCATCCAACCATCTCATCCTCTGTCATCCCCTTCTCCTGCTGCCTTCAATCTTTCCCAGCATCAGGGTCTTTTCAAATGAGTCAGCTCTTCGCATCAGGTGGCCAAAGTATTGGAGTTTCAGCTTCAACATCAGTCCTTCCAATGAACATTCAGGACTGATTTCCTTTAGGATGGACTGGTTGGATCTCCTTGCAGTCCAAGGGACTCTCAAGAGTCTTCTCCAACACCACAGTTTAAAGCATCAAGTCTTTGACACTCAGCTTTCTTTATAGTCCAACTCTCACATCCATACATGACTACTGGAAGAACCATAGCCTTGACTAGATGGACCTTTGTTGACAAAGTAATTTCTCTTAAAAAAATGTGCTGTCTAGTTTGGTCATAACTTTTCTTCCAAGGAGCAAGCCTCTTTTTATTTCAGGACTGCAGTCACCATCTGCAGTGATTTCGAAGCCCCCAAAAATAAAGTCAGCCACTGTTTCCACTGTTTCCCCATCTATTTGCCATGAAGTGATGGGACCGGATGCCATGATATTTGTTTTGTAAATGTTGAGCTTTAAGCCAACTTTTTCACTCTCCTCTTTCACTTTCATCAAGAGGCTCTTTAGTTTTTCCTCACTTTCTACCATCCCATTCCCACCGGAGACGCTCAGAGGGCCCAAACAAACCTTGTGCACACCAGGACCCAGGGACCCCACAGAGACTGGGGCAGAACTGTGTTTGGGCATCTCCTAGGGAGGTACGGGTCGGCAGTGGTCTGCTGCAGGGATAGGGGCTCTGGGTGTGGGTATGGCATATGTCCTTTTGTAGGAGGTCGCCATTAACCCCACTATACAGCTGCCAGAACTTACATAGGACTTCTGGTGTTATATCCCCATATTGGCAGAGTAACAATGACCGGGATGTATGTTCAGTTCTGTCACTTACTAGCTAGTTGACCTTCTACAAGTTCTAATTATTTAAGATTTTTACAACTCATACTTTAAACACAGATTGGATAACAAGGGTTCGTACTTCAAGGTGTAGTTGAGAATTGGGAGAGTTAATGAAATGCCTGTAAGTGGACTGTGTGCTTGACAAAACCTCGGCTAATATTGTCTTTAAAATATCACCTACATCTTCAACTGCTTCCCTCACTCTTTCATTGTCCTCCTACAAGCCAAAAGTTTTAGTAGATACTTGAATTCAAGTTCATAAAAATGAAATGTGTGTGTATATATGCATCTATAGGTCTATAGATGTGTATCTATCAACACATGTGATATATATATGTGTGTGTGTATACACACACACACACACACACATATGTGCTTATTCACTTCAGTCGTGTCTGACTCTCTGTGACCCCATGGACTTCAGCCCACCAGGCTCCTCTGTCCGTGGGATTCTCCAGGCAAGAATACTGGAGTGGGTTGCCATGCCCTCCCCTAGGGGATCTTCTTCACCCAGGGACTGAACTTAGGTCTCCTTCAGCTCCTGCATTTCAGGCGGATTCTTTACCACTGTGCCACCAGGAAAGCCCATATATATGTATACATATACATAAATGATGCTTCTTTGGGAGACTCATAGCCAAGGGACCTTTGACAATGACATCCTGTTTCTCAGGATGTGATATTATTTCCAAGAGTGAGACTGTTGCGTGATGAGTGTGTCAACACAAGCCCCAGGTCATGTTGTCACGGCTGAGACGGACGGAGCAGCAGGGCTGGAGGAGAGAGGGAAAGCCTATTGTTTGGCATCGTTTGTCTGTGACTGCGCTAATAATCAGTTTATGACTGCTTAAATGGCTGTGGGCACTTAATCCCAAATTCTTATTCAGTTTAAAGTATTAGGGTTGAAGAAGAACAAATCTATGAAGGCTGAAATGAATAATGAATGAAACGAATAATATTTAACTTCAAAAATAGACTGAAGTTGTGCTGTTTAGATTTTAAAATTCAGATCCACACTGCACAGATTTGGAAAGCCAAAAAAGATTAGAAGGTTGGAAAAAGGGACCTTTGAAATAAGATTATTAGCGCTCAGAGAGGATTTAACTGTGAGAGAAGGTAATTGTTTCTGTATCAACATATGTTCTAATACCTCAGTGCAAACTGACATGCATCAGGATATATGTCCCAAATTTGAAAAATATTGTTTGTTCAGATTTTTGAGTTTCCAAATTAATATAGAGGCTATCTTAATCATGTTATCAATAACTAGGTCTATCTGATATGTGAGATAAAGAGTAAGATTATGCATGTAATCCACAAATCGTTGAAGATAAAGTGAAAATTTCCACTTTCTAGAGGAAAATAGCATTTGTAATAAAGAAACTGCATGTGATGCTATTTCTTTCTTTTTTTTTCTTTTGATGCTATTTCTTTAAAAGGTAACAGTAGTTATAATAGTCATCATAAGAATAAGCACTCACATTTATTTATCACTTGTTCTGTGTACAGGCACGCTTTTAATGGATTTTCTTGCTATTTCCCTTTAATTCTTACAACAATGTATATTTTATTCCCATTTTCCATATGAGTCAAGGAAACCAAGGTTCACTGATAGTTTAGCTTCCAAAAGATGATTGAAGTCAATGGAGTGGGCTGTAACTCAAGTACCTAATTTTATATAATAATTTAAAGTTATCTCTTTATCTTTGATGCTTTCCAGCATGACAATAAATAGATATTTTTCCTTAACTCATTTTTCCTTACTACTTGACACACATTAAAAAAAATTAGATTTGCTTCGAGTCCTTTTTCATTGTAATACCTAATACATTATATATAATTGTGAAAGTTGTTGAAACTATGACTCTATGTATTTTTCAAATTGTAAAATGGGCTTAAGTTTTACATCTACTGTTGAAGGATTAAAAATAACAAAGTGACTGGCCCATGATATGAGGGAAATTCAGTAAATAATTTGTTAATGTAAATGTAACATAGTAGAATTCTAAAAGTAGGTTTTAGGGTTTTGATTTATTTCCCTGGTAGCTCAACTGGTAAAGAATCTGCCTGCAATGTAGGTAACCCCAGTTCGATTCCTGGGTCAGGAAGATACACTGGAGAAAAGATGCTGCTGCTTCTAAGTCACTTCAGTCGTGTCCGCCTCTGCTCAACCCCATAGATGGCAGCCCACCAGGCTCCTCCGTCCCTGGGATTCTCCAGGCAAGGACACTGGAGTAGGTTGCCATTTCCTTCTCCGGAGAAAGGATAGGCTACCTTTATTATTGGGCTTCTCTGGTGGCTCAGCTGGTAAAGAATCCACCTGCAATGCAGGAGACCTGGGTTTGATCCCTGGGTTGAGAAGATCCCCTGGAGAAGGGAACAGCTACCCACTCCAGTATAATTGCCTGGAGAATTCCATGGACTGTATAGTCCATGGGGTCGCAAAGAGTTGGATGCGACTGAGTGACTTTCACTTTCACTTTTTTTTCTATGTATGTGTATGCCAAAAATTTCTATTTTAGGGTTTGCAAATTTAGCATACATTTAGCCTCAAGGCCACAAATGTATGTTAATTCAATGCTGTCTGCTGCTATACAGACATTTTAACTTCTCTCTGTCTTCTTCTGGACGTGTTCTTAAAAGTTCATGGCTAACTGGTATTTCTGTATATGAGTGCTCAGTCAGTCAGTTGTATCTGACTCTGTGCAACCCTCTGGACTGTAGACTGTCGGGCTTCTCTGTCCGTGGAATTCTCTAGGCAAAAATCCTGGAGCAGATTGTCACTTCCTTCTCCAGAGGATCTTCCCGACCCAGGGATCAAACCCGTGTCTCTTGCATCCCCTGCATTGGCAGACAGATTCTTTACCACTACACCACCTGGGAAGCCCTAAAGAGCCCTAATAGCTATTGTGGTTGTTAATTTTCATATAGAACCTTAAACAGTGCCTGTGTACATAAAAGTTCTCTGAGACTGCATATTTTATTTTAATTAAAATAAAATACTATTGGTATAATACAAAGAGAAAGTGACGTGAAAGCCACTCAGTCGTGTCCAGCTCTTTGTGACCCCATGGACTATACAGTCCATGGAATTCTCCAGCCCAGAAAACTGGAGTGGGTAGCCATTGCTTTCTCCAGGGAATCTTCCCAACTCAAGGATCAAACCCAGGTTTCCTGCATTGCAGGCAGATTCTTTATCAGCTGAGCCACCAGCAAAACCCATAAAGAGAAAGCTAGTTACTAAATATGTACATGGGGCTTCCTTGGTGGCTCAGACAGTAAAGCATCTGCCTGCAATTCAGGAGACCTGGGTTAAATCCCTGGGTTGGGAAGATCCCCTGGAGAAGCAAATGTCAACCCACTCCAGTACTCTTGCCTGGAAAATCCCATGGACAGAGAAGCCTGGTGGGCTGCAGTCTGTGGGGTCGCAGAGAGTCAGACATGACTGAGCGACTTCACTGACTCTTGCCTAAATCCCTTTGCCAATCTTTACTGCACACAGAATAAATTTAAAACCGAAACAGAATTCTTCCTGATCTGGCCACTACTTAGTTCACAGTCTATTACTGCATTGATATGCTCTCTGCTCCAGCTATACTGGCTTTCATTTCATTCCTGAAAACAAGACCCTTCCTACCAAGTCCTCTGTACCTACAACTCTTTTAATGCAATGCTCTTTGCTTTGACCACACTGGCTTTGTCTGTGGGGCTGGATATTTTTAAAAGAGCTTCCTAGGCCCTGCTTCTAGGGATTCATATAGTATGTCTGGGGTGGGGTCCAGGAATCTATTTTTACCAATCCCACTTAACACTGCTGATGGAAAGAGAATGCAAAAGGTGAGAGTTGTGAGTTAATTTTATTTGGGGCAAAATGAGGACTAATTGTCTGGGAGATAGCATTTCAGATAACTCGGAGAGCTGCTCTGAAGAGGTAGGAGGAGAGGTCAGTGTTACATATAATTTCAGATAAGGAAGTCCATGCAGTCAAGCATACATTTTGGCCAAGGCTTGCTGCTTATAATGAACAGATGCCATCCTTAATGACTTTAGTGTTTTTCTACATATGAGGAGATGTAAGAGTTGGACCCATAAAATCACCTTTTGAAAATATCTAACTATCTGAAGATCTGTCTGCTAGTTTTTCCCAGTGCACAGATGCCTCATTCCTGAACTTGACCCTGAACTCCTTTAAAGGGGGGTGTTGAAGGTCAGTGGCTGCAGTGACTAGTGACTTAGTCCTTGTAGAGGCAGATGGCAAGTGCCAGTTTTTAGTTGGCAACATCATTCAAAACTACAAGGCCAAGACTATATCTTCTTTGATATTCTTTATAACAGTATGTTGGATACTAGCATTTCATTCATATTGTTGCATTGTTGGCAGCTACCATGTCTGGGGCTCTGTGATGGTGGGATTTGTTACATCATTTCATCCTGACAGCAGAGCAACAGGCAAACTGAGGGTGAGCTTCTGAGATTCAGAAAGCCGTACACATTCCCCAGCATCATGCAGAATCAAAATCTGAACCAGTGTTTCTTTGAATTCTAAAATTTCCACTCAAAGAGACTAAAGTGACTTGTCCCCAGTCACCAGGTAAAATCTGTCCTAGAAATCCAGTGTTCATACTTCTGGTCTAATGCTCTTTTGACACTCACATAATGTATGTTCTGTGGAGAAGAACAGATTTTTTTTTTTTTTCCTTAGAACAGATTTTTAAATACACAGAGAAGACTTCCCTGGTGACCCAGTGGTTAAGACTTCACCTTCTAATGCTTGAGGTATGGGGTTCAATCCCTGGTTGGGGAGCTAAGATTCCCCTATGTCTCATGGCCAAAAAACCAAAAAATAAATAAATAAAACAGAAACAATATTGTCACAAATTCAATAAAGGCTTTAAAAAGGATCTACACACATTGACATGAATCAGCCATGGATTTACATGTGTTCCCCATCCTGATCCCCCCTCCCGCCTCCCTCCCCACCCCATCCCTCTGGGTCTTCCCAGTGCACCAAAAAAATAATTCTTTAATGAAGAAAGAAAGAAAGAATGTTGTCAGCGAACAGAGACAACTGAACCGAACTTATGTCTAATCTCAACTTTCTACCTGATTTCTCAAATATAAACATCCTATAGGCTTTTAGCTAATTCTATGTTTTTTTCCAAAAGTTTAACTTAACTCTGGAAGGTATTTTCTTTTTGTAACACTATCACATAAAAGCTTTTTTTTTTTCAAATGCACTCACTTCTTGATAGATAAGGAGTGTTTAAGCCCCTTGAATCTCTTCATATCATTATCATTATCAATTCATTGACTTTAATACTGTCTTCCCTTCATTTTTTCTTCTATAATTCTATCATTTGTATAGTTCCTTCACTTTAATTTATTTTCCCTCCCTCCCTTTACTCCTTCTCTCCTTTTTCTTTCCTATTTCCTTTGCTTAGTAAATATTTATTGACATGCTATCAAGTAGATATCAGAAACAGTGCCACATGTTAGATAAAGAGCAACAAAGGACTTACTTCCCTGCCAGGAGTTCATCTTTCAAAGTGCATCCTTTAAACCTAACCCCAGTACACCCTAAATAGTTTATGTAAATAAAAGTTATGTATGAGAATAAAAAACGTGGCATTACTTTGTTTTAATACTTAACTATAAAGGAAAGGATTGATGCTTTTGAATTGTGGTGCTGGAGAAGACTCATGAGAGTTCCTTGGACAGCAAGGAACTCAGACTAGTCAATCTTAAAAGGAAATCAACCCTGAATATTCACTGGAAAGACTAATGCTGAAGCTGAAGCTCCAATACTTTGGCCACCTGATGCAAAGAACCAACTCACTGGAAAAGACCCTGATGCTAGGAAAGACTGAAGGCAAAAGGAGAAGGGTGGGTGACAGAGGATGAGATGTTAGATAGTATCACAGACTCAATGGACATAAGTTTGACCAAACTCTGGGAAACAGTGAAGGACAGAGAAGCCTGGCATGCTATGGCCCATAGAGTCACAAAGATTCAGACATGACTTAGCAACTGAACAAAACATAAAAGAAATGGAGTTTTAAAAAAATACTTGAGTTCAGTTCAGTTGCTGTTGTGTCCGACTCTTTGTGACCCCATGGACTGCAGCATGCCAGGCTTCTTTAATGTTGAAAATATTTCTCTTCAAAAATTTAAGTTTAAATTTTAAAAATACAGTTAAAGTTTACTTTGTCAGGAGAAAAAAAAAAAAGAACTACATGATCTTTTGGATAAAGTGAAAACCCATGTACAAATGTGAAATTTGCTACATTTCCTATTTTTGACCACTGCCTTCACTAAGATTTTACAGGTAGTAATGAATAGTTATTGAATTTTGTTCCTTTAAAAACCTATTTCCTACCTGTGAAGTAATTAAACAAGTAAAAAGGTAGGTAATAGGGAATAAAGGACAAGAAACAGCAAGGAGGGAAACATACGTAAGTTCTTCTGTCTTAGGGAACAGGAGCTTTGACAGCATACTGAATTATCAGTACTCATATATGACAGGCTGAAACCCACGAACTTCAGCAATGCATTCCTTCAATAATGCATCTGTGGGGGATGTGAAAAGAATTGTAAAAGGCTGAGAAAGTCACTGCTTTTCTAAAGTGTCCAGATGAGTTTTTCTATGATAGCCTAGTTTTGTGAGCTCTGTAGACTTGGGCCTATTTATTTCATTTTCTTGGTTTGTCCTTATGATTTGGAAACACAATGAAAGCTTACAGTAAGAGATGGATTGGCTCAGGGAACTTATGCTTTGATTCTAGGGAAGAAAATATAATGTTCAATCCAGATAGGGTATATATTTTATATGCTTTATATTCGATAGATATAAATAGGGCTACAGAGAGAAAGAGAAAAAAGAGAAATAAGGAAGAAAGAAAGAAGGACAGAATGGAAGGAAGGGAAAAAAGAGAAGGAGAAAAAGAAAGGAGGTAACAGGGAGAGAGATTAATTCATTGACAGTGAACTGATGAGATAAACATATCAGTAACTGCAGATCACAAGTCAGTAATAATTTCTGGATTCTGAGACTGAATACAGAAATCATGAATCAAGCTATTTCCTCAATCAGGAAAAGAAAACTTTTTGCACATTTATTTATTTATTTATTTTTGCACAGCAAGAAAACAAGGAAGGAGAAGAGAGAAGAGATGCTTATATAGATGTATGGCTCACCAACTGCCAATCATTGCTATTTACAACCCCTGGGCATCCTCCTGGGAGAGTTTTCTAAGAACTTATTTTTAAAATATCTTGGGAAAGTTAGAAATGATTTTAATAGGTGTAGTTTCCCAGTCAGTGTTTTTCAGTGCAAGAGACAATTAAGAGGAAAATACTTTGTGTTTTGGTTGAGCTTAATTAGGTTTTACCTTCTTTCTAGGTCTATAGAAAACAGTTGCATTTAGGGACTCTGGGAAAGAAAGGTTTTTAAAATAGACATTTACTGAGATTTTTATACAGATTTAATTGTGCAGATGTCAAGAATATGTTGTGTAACTCCACCTCCTGCATCTTGGGAATTAGGTCTTCACAGTGGTATGAAAAATGAAGTTTAATGCTTTAACTTTCACTGAAAAATATGTGCAAAATGTTCCTTTAATTTGTCCGTGCATTTTATCTAATATTCATTAAGTATTAGAGCACTGTGATCTCCCAGCATTCTGCTAGGCCCAAGATCTAAAGCTGCAACCAAAGCATATATGATTTTGGCAAGTTGAATATTATAGTTAATGAGATAAATGGAGTATAAACAAGTAAGTACACAATATAACACTTTAAGTGGAAAAAGGCACTATGAAGAAAAATAACTGAATATTATGAGTAGGAATAAAGGAGTTATTCAATTTATTTGGAAAAAACAGGGAAGAGCTTCCTTAAAAAAAAAAAAAAAAGTGTTATATCACAATAGGAGAATGAGCAAGGACCAAAAATGAATATATAACTCAAAAATTGTTCTGAATGTGATAATAAATTGTTCTGATTGATGATTTACACATTCATATTTGTATTTTACTGCATATACAAATTATTTAAATGGTAGCAATGTAATGTCTAAAGGATTGGATACAATATACACAATTTGCAGAAAATCTCATATGTACTGAATAATAAACACTGGAAAGGCATAAAAATACCAAAAAATATACAATTTTTGGTGTCTACTGTGACACATGCTCTGTGCAATAGTCAAAACACATGTAGCCAGTCTGAGGCAAACTATTTCTCACAAGAACTTAATATGAACGATATTAGTAACTTGAGCGCTAAGTCACTTGAGTCGTGTTGACTCTTTGCCACTCTATGGACTGTAGACTTCCAGGCTCCTCTGTCCATGGGATTCTCCAGGCAAGAATACTGGAGTGGGTTGTCATTTCCTCCTCCAGGGGATCTTCCCGACCCAGAGAGCAAACTCCCATCTCTTGTCTCCTGCATTGGTAGGTGGGTTCTTTACCACTAGCACTGCCTGGGAAGCCCGTTACTAACTTAGGTCATTCAACATTTCCACTGTTTTGCAGCTAGTATGAGAAAGCAGCAAGATAAAAACAAATTGTCTGATTACACAGCCACATGCTTTTCCTTAATTATTTTACTGAGATTTTAGACACACTAAAAGAATTTGAATAATGTGGGAAAAGAGGAAAAGTGAGATCTTAAATTTGCATGAAGATTAGCCTGATTTCTAAATATAAATTTTAAAATGTTAATTATTCAAATCAAACCCATTCAACTAACACACTTAACCCTTATTAAAAGAACTCGTAGTTGGTTTTAATGAGATATTTTCAACAATTTTCTTGAGCAGCCTGGAAGGATAAAAATCAAACATGTTTTAATAATATTTTCCCTCTCAGTGGGTACTTGTTCTTTCAATGTTGATGAAACCCTAGCATTTAAATCCATTGACTGAACATTTAGAATAGTTTTAATTTCATCTTTTACTTTCTGTTTAGGATTCCTGCAGCATAGTGCACTATGAAGCTAAGAGTGAATGAACGAACAATCGTCATTTATGCACTCAAATTCTACTGCAGATATTTAATAATAAGACATTTTATTTCCTTTTGTTGGATATCATTTCAAAACTATAACAAACCCAATTATATTCACAATCCGCTTCCAAGGACACTAATGAGATGCCATGCAATCTCTTAAGAAGATATTTCTTAAGAAATATCTTAAGTTTTCCAGTTCAAATCAAATGTATCTATATTCAGTCTTATGCAATGATGAATGAAATATATATATATAATTTAAATATATACATATTATGTATGTATATTCATATTTTTTTCAATGGTGAACTAAATGGATTTTTAAAAAAATCTCAGTTAAATAACTGACGGGAAAGGTCCTAAGAACGTAATAGTGAAGCTTTCAGACATAAGGTAACTTGACTGCAGGATACACACACAGACACACAAATTAATGCTTTTTTTTTCATTTAGTTTTATTAGTTGGAGGCTAATTACTTTACAATATTGTAGTCGGTTTTGTCATGCACTGACATGAATCAGCCATGGAGTTACATGTATTCCCCATCCCGATCCCCCCTCCCACCTCCCTCTCTACCCAATCCCTCTGTGTCTTCCCAGTGCACCAGGCCCGAACACTTGTCTCCTGCATCCAGCCTGGGCTGGTGATCGAAAACGAATGCTTTTGTATTTATATAGTTTCCTTTTGTTTTCTGTTCCTAGAACTTCAACCTACTGGCTCACTCGCATCCAGTCTTTTCTCTACTGCAATGAGAACGGCCTCCTGGGCAGCTTTTCAGAAGAGACGCACTCCTGCACGTGTCCCAACGACCAGGTGGTCTGCACGGCCTTCCTCCCCTGCACGGTGGGCGACGCGGCCGCCTGCCTCACCTGCGCCCCAGACAACCGCACCCGCTGCGGCGCCTGCAACACGGGCTACATGCTGAGCCAGGGCTTCTGCAAACCCGAGGTCGCCGAGTCCACTGACCACTACATCGGCTTCGAGACCGACCTGCAAGACCTGGAGATGAAGTACCTGTTGCAGAAAACCGACAGGCGGCTGGAGGTGCACGCCATCTTCATCAGCAACGACATGCGCCTCAACAGCTGGTTCGACCCCTCCTGGCGCAAGAGGATGCTCCTCACCTTAAAGAGCAACAAGTACAAGTCAAGCCTGGTCCACATGATCCTGGGTCTCTCTTTACAGATCTGTTTAACGAAGAACAGCACCCTGGAGCCCGTGTTGGCCGTCTACATCAATCCCTTCGGAGGCAGCCACTCTGAGAGCTGGTTTATGCCTGTGAATGAAAACAGCTTCCCCGACTGGGAGCGGACTAAGCTGGACCTCCCCCTGCAGTGTTACAACTGGTCGCTGACTCTGGGGAACAAGTGGAAGACGTTTTTTGAGACCGTGCACATCTACCTGAGGAGTCGCATCAAGTCAAACGGCCCCAACGGCAACGAGAGCATCTACTACGAACCCCTGGAGTTTATTGACCCATCCCGGAACCTGGGTTATATGAAAATCAATAACATTCAAGTGTTTGGCTACAGCATGCACTTTGACCCGGAAGCCATCCGGGACCTGATTCTGCAGCTGGACTACCCCTATACTCAGGGATCCCAGGACTCAGCACTTTTGCAGCTTCTAGAGATAAGAGACCGTGTAAATAAACTCTCCCCACCCGGTCAACGTCGTCTAGATCTCTTCTCTTGCTTGCTTCGTCATAGACTCAAGCTGTCTACTAGTGAGGTGGTGAGAATCCAATCTGCTCTGCAGGCGTTTAATGCCAAATTGCCAAACACAGTGGATTATGACACGACCAAATTATGTAGTTAACCATACATGTCAAGCACAACCCAAAATCTTGAAGGAGTTTTTACAGTGCTTTTGTGGAACAGTTTATGTTTGGAAGAGTACCTTTAAATTGTCTTTTCAATATCTGTCTTATATCCGTCAATAACATTGGATGGCAATTTACACACATGGACTTGCTGACAACGAATATATTATACTGCAGTTTTGGTTTCTGAATGAAATAAATACTGACACCAGTCTAGAAGACATTCTACTTTTTACAATAAATTTCATTTGTAATTTTATATGTTCCGTGGCAATGCTTTTGTGCATTACATCCTCTAGAGGGAACATAAAAAGATACCAATAAAATTTTGTAGCTGAACAGTTATTAAAAAGAAATGCTGTGGGATTCCTTTTTTCCATGAAATGAGTTCTATTTTGATATAGCTTGTTAGAACCTGGGGAAAATTCCCAAAATTTTTTAATTGAAACATTTGACGGTTCCTTTCAAAAGCCTTTAGGAAAAACCCAACTAGGTAGAATGCCTAGCATTCAGTTGTATTTTTATGGTTAACAGCATAATGGCGGTGCTTTATTACCTATACTTATAAACCAGACACCATCATTATTAAAATAAACAGACAAACATTTCTCAACTAAATATCCAAACATTCTGGCAAACACACAGAAAGTCAGTGTGCTTATAAGCACATCACGGAGAAAGTAAAGCCTTCATTTCCTCAACAACTTGCTTTGTGATTCTCTTTCTACATTCTAAAAACCAGCAATCAGCATACTCTGTACACTCATTTTCATTTCAAGTACTAAAAGCCTAGTTATTTCAGTACTTTAGCAGTGTCAATAAGATAACATTTCTAGAAATCATTAATTGTAATGTGCCGGTGTAAAATAAATGGTCAAATAACTAATTCAAGTGTAAATAGACATTTTTTCCTCTCAGAGAAACTAGTATTACTAAAATATGTTTTTAAGTGCACATTCTTTCAATACAAACTATTTTTAGTCCAAATTTTTTGCTTGAAATTCCATATTACCCAAGATGTAATATTAGATATTTGGGGCTTCCCAAGTGGGACTAATTGTAAAGAACCTGCCTGCCAATGCAGGAGACATAAGAGATGCAGGTTAAATCCCCAAGTCAGGAAGATCCCTTGGAGGAGGCCATGACAACTCACTCCAGTATTCTTGCCTGGAGAATCCCATGGACAGTGGAACCTGGCAGGATATAGTCCATAGGGTCTCAGAGTCAGACACAACTGAAGGGACTTATCACATACAATATTAGATATATAATTAATGTTTTTTATCTAATGAACTTAAGTTGCATTTTTGTTTAGATATATGAATGTGTTTGTAAAGTATGGTGATGCTCTTATCACTCTGCTCTTTAACTATTTCATAAACATTTCGTATAATGTAAACCAATGCACTGTTCAGCCCAGGTTTCCTGTTGAGGTCATGAAGTTATTTCTCAGAGCACAAAGAAGGGAAACTATGACATGATTGAACATAGTAACTGATGATGAAAACATCACATCCACATTCTGGATTCTTAAGCTGTTTGTTTAGATACCACAGCATTTTAAGAAAAGGTAGCTCAGACATCGTATACTAATTCAGTCACCATAAGTATGGCATAGCTCTTTTAACCCCTGTCTGGATAACTGATTTTCTTCCTTTAATCATCTGATTTTTTCCCCCTTACTTTTGCTATTATCAGTAAATACACTGAAAATATGCACAATTATTTAACACCATTTTTCTGATATCATAGCAGATATACTTTTTATTTAATTCTGACAACACTAAGCTATACATTATCATTCCCATTTTCTTGGTGGAAGAAAAACAAACTGAGGCTCAGAGTGGTTTGTCAAATTCCCCAAGATCAGAAACCAACAAGTTAAGAAACCAGCCTTCCAACAAATTTTTCTTGAATGAATTGTCTTCTTTTCTGTGTGCACTGAGCTTTAAATGAAACATCTTATTTCTGTATTTAACCTCATTACATGCAAAGGTTTATGGTGAAACAAGAATTGTTTATAAAATTGAGGTCTAAATCATTATAAAACACATACCTTCATAGTACACTAGAGTAATTAGATAAACCAGAATGTATCATCCAAAATTGATCACCCCACAAAATGACCAAGCTTGTCGAATATAGATAGACCACATAGCGTATAAGACATTTGCTATAAAAGTCAGAATTGCAGCTAAGACTTTTTCCAGAAGCATTTTAGAGGCCCAGATGTCCAAAGCCACTGATCTCAGAAACCACCTGAGCAATGTATGTGGTCACCAGTGGACTCAGAACAGCAACCATTCTTGGAACTTAAGGAAAATGTCAGCAATCCTACTTTTATTGCTCAGCTCACTCTGTGCTAACCAGCTTATGATAGAGAAGCTCCTATGGCTAAAGGTAAGGATATACCTGGCTAGGGTCGCTAGGGATTTATCCTGAGACTTGGCATGTGTTGCCAAAGAAGGCTATTGAAAGATGATTGATCATCTTCATTCTGCCTTGATAACAACCTCAGTGAATATTCAGTATCTCTAAGTCCATTTTTCCCTTGAAAGTGGAAAAGTAATATGAATGTCTTTCTCTGACTGTTGGGTCTAACATGAATAATACGAATACAGTATCAGTAAACCTACCAAGCAGATTCTAAAGCACTATACAGATTTAAAGGATAAGTGATCAACATCTTTTAATATTTTTGTTTCTCGTATGCTACCAGTAAAGTCAAACAAGTGATAGACAATAAAATCTACTTAATTCAACATTATTTGCCAACATATGGGAAAAATGCTTTATGATTTTGAAAATTTTTAATAAAAATAACTTTATTCAAAATCTTACTTAGACCAAAAAGTTGAAAAATCATATTTTAAAAGACAGTGTATTTGATTTCTTTTTTGATATTTCTAATGTAAGCTTCTAAATTAGGGGTTAATTGACCTTAAAAATTCAGTGAAATTTGAAATTCTGAAAATTCAAAAATGTATTGAGAATATATTTTGTTTCCAGAAACATCTCGCATTGCTCTAGATTTTTTGATGTATCATAAATTTGACTTACTTTCCTGTCCCAAGTTGACTTTTTGCAAGTTAATCAAGTATTGAATTGATCACTGTCAGCTCAAAAAAAATTCTGAAATAGCTGATGGTCTTCCTTGATTTAAATAGTGCCAGAAAATTGGTTTTCCATTCCCCCTCTTTTTTTTTTTTTTTTTTTGATGACTCATCAGGATGTAGATTTTGGAAGGAACCAGGTCCATGTATTGCCCTCTAATCAGGTTATGTCCCCTTTTTGTAAATATGCCTCCTTCTTTCTTTATGGAGGTTATTTAAGGTCTCCAGTTTGAACAGATCTACAAAATAAATAATTTTAAATGATGCAAAAGCAAAATAAAACTATATAAATTTGTTAAGTGGGAATTATAGAATATAGGAATTCACCTGGATGGAAAGTTGAAAGTTTCAGAAATCCAGGAGAAAATATAACTTTTAAATAATAAACTTGGCTTAAGATTTTAAGAAGCTACGTAGATGTCTTCCAAATCAATGTGACAATTGAAAAGAACATACCAAATAAATCAACCTTAGAGAAACTGAAAACAACCTCATTTTGATTTATTTCCTAAAGCATTTAACTGGAATCATAATTCTTTAGGAAAAATGCACCTTCCCTATGCATTACCTGGCCATAAATAAGATGCTTATAATTTGAAACTTCAGAGTCACAGATGTTAAGCCTGTGATGTTCTTTGGCAATAATAGTGCAATCATCTGATTTTTTTTTTAATTTTTATTTATTTATTTGGCCATGTCAGGTCTTGCAGAATCTTTCATTGTGGCTCACGGGTTCTCTAGTTGTGGCCTTGGGGTACAGTAGTTGCAGCGCACAGGCTTAGGTGCCCCACAGCATGTGGCGTCTAGTTCCCTAACCATACTTTGCATTGCAAAGCGTATTCTTAACCACTGGACCACAAAGGAAGCCCCTCATCTGAATTTTTAAAACCTGAGAGTTTACTGAACTACTTTTCTACAGCTATCAACCTTCTACTTTTCTCTTCTCCATCTCTGTCATCACAGTTATATTTCTACCTCCAGGCAGGCTCTCCTAGAGATAGACATGTATATTATAATTCAATCACTGTATGATGCTCTAAAATCTGGAAAATTTTCTTAGCTGAAAATTTTTACAAACATCTCCATTTTTTATATGAAAGCAACATTAGCTATTTTAATGAATTATGAATGACTAATGAATTAGAATATCCATGTCAAATTATTTGATACTGAGGACATGCAGCCAAGTTTGGTAAATTAGTACATATAAATGAAATTCAATCCAAAGCAAAAATTCCACACTTGAAATTATCTCATGTGCTGGCAATCAGAAGATTAAATGATTATTTAATGACTGAAGTACTGTTTCATTCTATGATTATACAGTATAACTGTCAAATAAAATCATACCACATAATACTTGATTACTTAAATGTCAATGCAGTATGTACAATAAGGTACTGTTCAGAGAGCATAGTGAATTCAAGGGTTTTGTGGTAACCTGGTGAACTGATCCCAGGTTTCTAACTTTGCCTCTCCCTTCAGTCACCATTAAAATGGCATCAAGAGTCCTGAAAGCATCTTGAAAGTGCAAGAATAAATAAATAGGAAAAAATGAGCCCGTAAAAAAAAATTGTAGCAAAAATACAGGCTATGACACTCAAAATGCTAGCAGTAACACACTTCAAAATTAACTATATGTGTGCCTGTGCTTAGTCGCTTCAGTTGTGTCTGAATCCATGCGGCCTCATGGACTGTAGCCTGCCAGGCTCCTGTGTCCATGGGATTCTCGAGGCAGGAAAATTCGAATGGGTTGCCATGCCCTCCTCCAGGGGATCTTCCCCACCCAGGGATCAAACCCCCATCTCCTGTGGCTTCTTCACTGAAGGTGGATTCTTTACAGCTGAGCCACCAGGGAAGCCTAATAAAATTAGCTATTTACTACAGGAAACTGAAATCAGCTTAATCATTTTACATAGAAGTAACTTGTGATTTTGAAATGTAAATTTTTGCTCTTTTACAATAA
Source organism: Cervus canadensis (assembly GCF_019320065.1). Classification (NCBI taxonomy): domain Eukaryota; kingdom Metazoa; phylum Chordata; class Mammalia; order Artiodactyla; family Cervidae; genus Cervus; species Cervus canadensis. The sequence continues at coordinate 62,747,399 of NC_057398.1, read as the reverse complement.
GTTGAGCAATTTATTTAAAAGTTATCCATTCCAAATCATTAAAATGATAGAAAAAATAGATTTAGCTATAGAGTGATGGTACTCTACAGTTATGTAGGTTATGAGCTTTTCTGGTAGCTCAGCTGGTAAAGAATCCACCTGCAATGCAGGAGACCCCAGTTCAATTCCTGGGTTGGGAAGTTCCCCTGGAGAAGGGATAGATACCCACTACAGCATTCTTGAACTTCCCTGGTGTCTCAGATGGTAAAGAATTCACCTGCTCTGCAGGAGACATGACTTCATTCCCTGGGTTGGGAAGATGCTCTGCAGGAAGGCATGGCAACCCACTCCAGTATTCTTGCCTGGAGAATCCCCATGGACAATGGAGCCTGGCAGGATACAGTCCATGGAGTCACAAAGAATCAGACATGCCTGATCAACTAACCACAGCACAGCAGCATGTAGGTTAAATGAAAAAAGTGAAAGTGTCAGTCACTTGGCTTCCCTGGTAGCTCAACTGGTAAAGAATCCGCCTGCAAGGCAGGAGACCCTGGTTTGATTCCTGGTTTGGGAAGATTCCCTGGAGAAGGGATAGGCTACCCACTCCAGTATTCATGGACTTCCCTGATGGCTTAGCTGGTAAAGAATCTACCTGCAATGTGGGAGACCTGGGTTCAATCCCTGGGTTGGGAAGAATACCAGGAGACGGGAATGGCTACCCACTCCAGTATTCACAGTTCACTTCAGTCGTTCAGTCATGTCCAACTCTTTATGACCCCATGGACTGCAGCACGCCAGGCTTTCCTGTCCATCAACAACTCCCATACCTTGCACAAACCCATGTTCACTGAGTTGGTGATACCATCAAATCACCTCATCGTCTGTCATCCCCTTTTTTTCCTGCCTTCAATCTTTCCCTACCTTCAATCTTTCCCAGCATCAGGATCTTTTCTAAGGAGTCAGTTCCCTTTCATCAGCTGACCAAAGTATTGGAGCTTCAGCTTCAGCATCAGTCTTTCCAATGAATATTCAGGACTGATTTGTTTTACGATTGACTGATTTGATCTCCTTGTTGTCCAAGGGACTCTCAAGAGTCTTCTCTGACACCACAGTTCAAAAGCATCAATTCTTTGGTGCTCAGCTTTCTTTCTAGTCCAACTGTCACATCTATACATGACTACTGGAAAAACCGTAGCTTTGACGGAACAGACCTTTTTTGGCAAAACAATGTCTCTGCTTTTTAATATGCTATCTAGGTTTGTCATAGCTTTTCTTCCACGGAGTAAGTGTCTTTTAATTTCATGGCTGCAGTCACCATCTGCAGTGATTTTGGAACCCAAGAAAATTAAGTCTCTCACTGATTTCATTGTTTCCCCTTATATTTGCCATGGAGTTATGGGACTGGATGCCATGATCTTCATTTTTTGAATGTTGAAGTCTTTTTTTTTTTTTAGAAAGAAATTTTATTTTATGCTTTGAAGTTAGTGTTTAAAATAAATACCTGCTAATCAGCTAAGACCACTGCCAGATTTTTCACTCTTCTCTTTCACTTTCATCAAGAGGCTCTTTAGTTCCTCTTGACTTTCTGCCATAAAGGTGGTATCATCTGCACATCTGAAGTTATTGATATTTCTCCAGGCTATCTTGATTTCATCTTGTGCTTCTTCCAGCCTGGCATTTTGCATGGTGTACTCTACATATAAGTTAAATAAGCAAGGTGGCAATATACAACCTTGTCATACTCCTTTCCCAATTTTGAATCAGTCCATTTTTCCATGCCTGGTTCTCTTGCTTCTTGATCTGCATACAGATTTCTCTGGAGGCAAGTAATGTGGTCTGGTATTCCTATTTCTTTAAGAATTTTCCATGTTTTGTTGCAATCCACACAGTCAAATCCACACAGCTGATCTACACAGCTTTTGTGTAGTCAATGAAGCAGAAGTAGATGTTTTTCTGAATCTCTCTTTTTTTCCCGATGATCCAGCAGATGTTGGCAATTTGATCTTTGATTCCTCTGCCTTTTCTAAATCCAACTTGAACAGCTAAAAGTTCTCAGTTCACATACTGTTGAAGCTTAGCATGGACAATGCCACGAACCTCTGTCCATAGTTTCTCAGGCACTCTATCAAATCTAGTCGCTTGAATCTATTTGTCATCTCCACTGTGTAATCATAAGGGATTTGATTTAGGTCATACCTGAATGGTCTAGTAGTTTTCCCCACTTTTGTCAACTTAAGTCTGTATTTTGCAATAAGGATTTCATGATCTGAGCCACAGTCAGCTCCTGGTCTTGTTTTTGATGACTGAATAGAGTTTCTCCTCTTTGACTGCAAAAAATATATTCAATCTGATTTTGATATTGACTATCTGGTGATGTCCATGTGTAACATCATCTCTTGTGTTGTTGAAAGAGGGTGTTGCTATGACCAGTGCGTTCTCTTGGCAAAACTCTGTTAGCCTTTGCCCTGCTTCATTCTGTACTCCAAGGCCAAATTTGCCTGTTACTCCAGGTATCTCTTGACTTCCTACTTTTGCATTCCAGTCTCCTATGATGAAAAAGACATTTATTTTGGTCCTAGAGTTAATTCTAGAAGGCCTTTTATGTCATCATAGAACCATTCAACTTCAGCTTCTTGGTCATTAGTTGTTGGGGCATAGACTTGGATTACTGTGATATTGAATGGTTTACCTTGGAAATGAACAGAGATCATTCTGTCATTTTTGAGACTGCATCCAAGTATTGCATTTCAAACTTTTGTTGATTATGAGGGTTACTGCATTTCTTCTAAGGGATTCTTGCCCACAGTTGTAGATATAATGGTCATCTGAATTAAGTTCATCCAGTCCAGTCCATTTTAATGTTCACTCTTGCTATCTCCGGTCTGACCACTTCCAATTTACACTGATTCATGGACCTAACATTCCAGGTTCCTATGCAATATTGCTCTTTACAACATCAGACATTATTTCCATCACCAGTCACATCCACAACTGGGTGTTGATTTTGCTTTGGCTCTGTCTCTTCATTCTTTTTAGAACTATTTCTCCATTCTTCACCAGTAGCATATTGGAGCTTAACCAGATAAATATAAGAAATAGTATTATTGCAAGGAAAAATACAAACTAAACCTACAGTTCCTATGCAATATTGCTCTTTACAGCAGCGACCCTTGCTTTTATCATCAGTCCCATTCACAACTGGGTGTTGTTTTTGCTTTGACTCCATCCCTTGATTCTTTCTGGAGTTATTTATCCACTGATCTCCAGTAGCATATTGGGCACCTACCGACCTGGGGAGTTCCTCTTTCAGTATCCTATCTTTATGCCTTTTCATACTGTTCATGGGGTTCTCAAGGCAAGAATACTGAAGTGGTTTGCCATTCCCTTCTCCAGTGGACCACATTCTGTCAGACCTCTCCACCATGACCCGTCCATCTTGGGTGGCCCCATATAGCATGGCTTAGTTTCATTGAGTTAGACAAGGTGGTGGTCCTGCAATCAGATTGACTAGTTGTCGGTGATTGTATCCAGATTGTTTGAGTCTGTCTGCCCTGTGATCCCCTCTCTCAGTGCCTACCATCTTACTTGGGTTTCACTTACCTTGGACATGGAGTCTCTCTTCACGGCTGCTCCAGCAAAGCACAGCCACTGCTTCTTACCTCAGAATCGGGGTATCTCCTCTCGGCCGCCGCCCCTGACCTCAGGCACAGGGTAGCTCCTCTCAGCCACGCTCCTGTGCTGTTGTGGCTGCCACACTTGTGAACGTTAGGTCCATGAATCAAGGCAAATTGGGATGGTCAAACAGGAGATGATAAGAGTGAACATCGACAATCTAGGAATCAGTGAACTAAGATGGACTGGAACGGGTGAATTTAGCTCAGATGGCCATTATATCTACTACTGTGGGCAGGAATCCCTTAGAAGAAATGAAGTAGCCATCATGGTCAACAAGAGTCCAAAATTCAGTACTTGGATGCAATCTCAAAAATGACAGAATGATCTCTGTTTGTTTCCAAGGCAAACCATTCAATATCAAAGTAATCCAAGTCTATGCCCTGACCAGTAATGCTGAAGAAGCTGAAGTTGAATGGTTCTATGAAGACCTACAAGACCTTCTAGAACTAACACCCAAAAGATGTCCTTTTCATTATATGGGACTGGAATGCAAAAGTAGGAAGTCAAGAAACACCTGGAGTAACAGGCAAATTTGGCCTTGGAGTATGGAATGAAGCAGGGCAAAGGCTAATAGAGTTCTGCCAAGAGAACGCACTGATCATAGCAAACACCTTCTTCCAACAACACAAGAGAAGACTCTACACATGGACATCACCAGACGGTCAACACTGAAATCAGATTGATTATATTCTTTGCAGCCAAAGTTGGAGCAGCTCTATACAGTCAGCAAAAACAAGACCAGGAGCTGACTGTGGCTCAGATCATTAACTCCTTATTGGCAAATTCAAACTGAAATTGAAGAAAGTGGAGAAAACCACTAGACCATTCAGGTATGATCTAAATCAAATCCCTTATGACTATACAATGGAAGTGAGAAATAGATTTAAGGGACTAGATCTGATAGACGAGTGCCTGATGAACTATGGGTGGAGGTTCATGACACTGTACAGGAGACAGTAATCAAGACTATCCCTAAGAAAAAGAAATGCAAAACAGCAAAATGGCTGTCTGAGGAGGCCTTGCAAATAGCTGTGAAAAGCAAAGGAGAAAAGGAAAGATATACCCACTTGAATGCAGAGTTCCGAAGAATAGCAAGGAGAGATAGGAGGGCCTTCCTCAGCAATCAATGCAAGGAAGTGGAGGAAAACAATAGAATGGGAAAGACTAGATATCTCTTCAAGAAAATTAGAGATACCAAGGGAACATTTCATGCAAAGATGGTCTCAATAAAGGACAGAAATGGTAGGGACCTAAAAGAAGCAGAAGATATTAAGAAGAGGTGGCAAGAATACACAGAAAAACTGTACAAAAAAGATCTTCATGACCCAGATAGTGATGTCACCTAGAGCCAGACATCCTGGAATGTGAAGTCAAGTGGGCCTTCGGAAGCATCACTAGGAACAAAGCTAGTGGAGGTGATGGAATTTCAGTGGAGCTATTTCAAATCCAGAAAGACAGTGCTGTGAAAGTGCTGCACTCAATATGCCAACAAATTTGGAAAACTCAGCAGTGGCCACTGGAAAAAGTCAGTTATCATTCCAATACCAAAGAAAGGCAATGCCAAAGAATGCTCAAACTACTGCACAATTGCACTCATCTCACACACTAGTAAAGTAATGCTCAAAATTCTCCAAGTGAGGCTTTAGCAATATGTGAACTGTGAACTTCCAGATGTTCAAACTGGTTTTAGAAAAGACAGAGGAAGCAGAGCTTAAATTGCCAACATCTGCTGCATCATGGGAAAAGCATGAGAGTTCCAGAAAAACATCTATTTCTGCTTTATTGACTATGCCAAAGGCTTTGACTATGTGGATCACAATAAACTGTGGAAAATTCTGAAAGAGATGAGCATACCAGACCACCTGACCTGCCTCTTGAGAAACCTGTATGCAGGTCAGGAAGCAATAGTTAGAACTGGACATGAAATAATTGACTGGTTCCAAATAGGAAAAGGAGTATGTCAAGGCTGTAGATTGTCACCCTGTTTATTTAACTTATATGCAGAGTACATCATGAGAAACCCTAGGCTGGAGGAAGCACAAACTGGAATCAAGATTGCTGGGAGAAATATCAATAACCTCAGATATGCAGATGACACCACCCTTACGGCAGAAAGTGAAGAAGAACTAAGGAGAACTAAGGAGGCTCTTGATGAAAGTGAAAGAGGAGAGTGAAAAAGTTGGCTTAAAGTTCAACATACAGAAAACTAACATCGTGGCATCTGGTCCCATCACTTCATGGCAAATAGATGGGGAAACAGTGGAAACAGTGGCTGACTTTATTTTTTTGGGCTCCAAAATCACTGCAGATGGTGATTACAACTGTGAAATTAAAAGACGCTTACTCCTTGGGAGGAAAGTTATAACCAACCTAGACAGCATGTTAAAAAGCAGAGACATTACTTTGCCAACAAAGATCCATCTAGTCAAGGCTATGGTTTTTCCAGTGGTCGTGTATGGATCTGAGAGTTGGACTTTAAAGAGGGTTGAGCGCCAAAGAATTGATGCTTTTGAACTGTGGTGTTGGAGAAGACTCTTGAGAGTCCCTTGGACTGCAAGGAGAACCAACCAGCCCATCCTAAAGGAGATCAGTCCTGGGTGTTCATTGGAAGGACTGATGTTGGAGCTGAAATGCCAGTACTTTGGCCACCTGATGGTGAAGAGTTGACTCACTGGAAAAGACCCTGATGCTGAGAAGGATTGGGGGCAGGAGGAGAAGGGGATGACAGAGGATGAGATGGTTGGATGGGATCACTGACTCGATGGACATGGGTTTGAGTGGACTCTGGAAGTTGGTGATGGACAGGGAGGCCTGCGTGCTGCGGTTCATGGTGTCCCAAAGAGTCGGACACGACTGAGTGACTGAACTGAACTGAACTGAAACCTATAGTTTGGGGAATGAAGATTAGATCTTTCAGAAGATTAGATCAATAGTGAAAAGATGTAATGTTGCGTGTGTGTGTGTGTGTGTGTGTGTGATCCCATGGACTATATCCCACCAGACTCTTCAGACTGTGGGGTTTCCCAGACAAGAATATAGGGGTGGATTGACTTTTCTTACTCCAGAAGACCTTCCTCACCCAGGGATCCAACCGAGTTTCCTGCATCTTCTAAATTGGCAGTAGCATGTAGTATTCTGACCTGGAGAATTCCATGGACTGTATCGTCCATGGAGTCTCAAAGTGTTGGATACAACTGAGATTTCACTTTCACTAGTGGCTTAGTTATGTTTGACTCTTTGCGACCCTGTGCTTGTCGCCTATCAACCTCCTCTTTCCATGAACTTTTCCAGGCAAGAATGCTGTGTTGTCATTCTCTACTCCCTTCTGCAGGGGTTCTTCCCGACTCTTTACCATCTGAGCCACCAAGGAAGCCTATGTATGTTATATGCTTAGTATTTAAAAGATCCAGGTACATTAACATAAAAAGCTATTATAAAATAAAAAACACAAATGTTGTAAACGCTTCTAAATAAACCACAAATTATGAGTTTGTAATGGGAATTAAAAAAAAAAAGAAAACCTCAATTTTTATAGCAAAAAATATGCCATTAAAATCTAATTTCTTATATAGTTGGATATTTCTCTCAACATAAATTGAAAAAATCCTTAATGAAGAGACTATAATATAAAGAACAGGAGCTAATCAGATAGATATGAGAAATAAAATTATTGCAAGGAAAAATACAAAACTAAGCCTACTGCTTGGGAAATGCATATATGCTTTCAGAAGATTGGATCAATATTTTTAAAAAAATGTAATATATGTGTGTGTATGTGTGTGTGTGTGCGTGTGTGCACATGCACGGACATGTGCTCGATCCTATCTGATATTTGTGACTCCCATGCACCATTGTCCACCAGACTCTTCTGTCTGTGGGATTTTCCAGGCAAGAATACTTGGGTAAATTGCCATTTCCTTCTCCAGGGGCTCTTCCTCACCCAGGGGTCCAATTTGAGTCTCTTGCATCTTCTACATTGGCAAGTGGATTCTTTACCACTGAGCCAACTGGGATGCCTCCAAAAGATGTAAACTATCTCAAAGTCATTTTTAAGTTAATTTATAATCAAGCAATATATTAATGGAATATCTCACTATAAATATGACAAAAGAATCAAAATAGGTTTGGAAGAACAAGTGATTATATAAACAAATGAAATTTGTAAATAAAACTAGTTAATGGGAACTTCCAACAACAATAATATTAAAATAAATAGTAGAAAAATAAAATATCCAGAAGCACAGTGAGGTAGTTGTGAAAATGGCATTTGTGATAAAATTCTCATTTTGAATAATAAAAGGGGTGATGGTTCATACAGGCTAGATCATTTGATTTTCTATTTAGAAAAGGAGATTCAATAATTAAAGCAAAAGCAAAGAAGAAACTAAATTCTAGTTGCCTAGAGAGTTAACACTATCAACAAAGACTAATACAGTGACTAGCCAGAGAAGTCTTCAGTGTTAAAAGATTATTCCCCAGGATAGAGCAGTCCAATAAAAAGATAATTTGAGCCATACATGTAAGCGTATATGTAATTTAACTTTTTTTTCTGTAGTCATATTTTTAAAAAGTAGAAGAAAATGAGAAGTAGAGTTTAACATGTTAGCTAAGCCAGTATCTCTAAAACATTATAATTTCAAAAGTAATTAGTAAGAACCATTGTTAATAAGTGGGTATTTTATATTGCTTTCTGGTACCAAGTCTTGGAAATATGGTTAATATTGCACATTTACACCCCTCTCAGTTCTGACCAGTCACATTTTTTATCTTAAAAGTTCCACGTTGCTGCTGTTTTAACACTGCAGCCCCAGACTGTGTCCCTTTCCCACTTCTTGTTTTTTTCTGAGCAGATTCACTTCCAAAGTGACGTTTTCTAGATGAGAGACTATCCTGCCATCTTGATTTAACTTTGTTATCTGCACTTTCAAAGGTTTTCTTTATATATTTTCAAGGTCCCTCCTCATGTTCTTCCACTGTGGGCAAACAAAACTAAGAGTTTAGCAAAATTGTTCCCTCTCCTTTATCATCATCTGCTCCACACTTGATCCATTATCCTAAGGTTGACAGCAGCCTCTGCTTTTCAATTTTTGCTTAATTTGGGACCTCAGACAATATCTCTCGCTTCCTTACTTGCTAGCTCTGCTTAAAAGGGTGGTTAAATAGTTGTTTATTTAATTTGTCAGTTTTAAGTGTTTGTTTGGGAGTTGTTGTTTTTTTTTTTTTCTTTTAAAATGCTGTGTGTGCTGTATTGAAGGAAGCCTACCATTCATTTTCCCCCACTATTCTCCTCTATACCATTACAAACTTATATCTAGACACCAGAGTGAACGCTTCAATTATAAAACTTTTACCTTGAAAGTATTGTACATATCTCTGCAGAATAGAGATCTAACTAACCCTTTATCTGGCATATGATTCCTTTCTTAAGCGGGCCCTTGCCTATTTCTTTCTTTATCTCTTCAGAAGCATTTGTTTCACATGGAACTATAATGTACCTATATAAATGTGTATTCAGTGCAAAAATGGCATCCTTTTTCATGCGTACAGACTTTTTCTTCTCCATTCAGCCTGTGACATTCTTTCATCCTCCACCCTGGACTGCCTTCTAAAAAATTACAACTGTAATTCTCACTCATGGTTCAGATGAAAAATTGTCCCATATTTGAATTTAATCTTCATCTTACCATTAGCAAAAAGGGGCCATTACCTTTTACACCCTAATTACAAAAAGGTAAAAATAGTAAAAGTAAACAAAGTTTTGATATTTTAGTGAACTTAATTTTTTATATATCAGATTGTAGATCCCTAAAAAACAGAAACCATATACATTCATATTCTTAAGTTTTAACCTGTAATATGTGCTGTTAAGAGATAAGCCTCAGATCAAAATTTCTGGTACACAGTGCATTCTATAATTGATTGGTTCAGTGAATGAATAATGTGAAAGGTGGTTCTAAATTTAAAGATTCTTTCTAAAAGTTCCTCTTTGTGATTATTTTAAGCCTGTGCAGCCTTTCTTTGTTGTTGCTAGTATTTCCTGAGGGAGGAATAGCTTATAATGCTGTGTGTGTGTGTGTGTGTGTGTGTGTATGTGTATGTGTGTGTGTGTGTGTGTGTGTGTGTGTGTGTGTGTGTGTGTGTGTGCGTGCACGCGTGCGCACACACCCTCATGTGCTCAGCATGTCTGACTTTTGGTGACCACATGAACTGTACCCCACCATGCTCCTCTGTCCATGGAATTTCCCAGGCAAGAATACTGGAGTGGGCTGCCATGCCCTTCTCCAGGGGATCTTCCCAATCCAGGGGTCTAATTCTCTTGAGTCTCTGTGAGTTTCCTGAATTAGTAGGAAAATTCTTTACCACTGTGCCACCTGGGAAGCCTTATAATGATGTTTAGTTTTTGTACTATTGGTGTGCTGGTAAATTTTAAAGCTGTGTGTTAACTGCAATAAATTATATCATCTGAGGAAAAAATATATATAATTGACATACAATATTAGGTTAATTTCAGATGTACTGTGTAGTGATTTGACATTTACATATATTCTGAAATGATTACTTCCATAAGCCCCCATACAATTTTGCTACAATATAATTGACCATATTTCTTATGCTACATATTTCATCCCCAATGTCTTATTTATTTTATAACTAGAAGTTTGTACTTCTTAAACCACTTTACCTATTTTACCTACCCTACCACCTTCTCTTCTGGTAACTATGCATTTTTTTTTCTCTGTATCTATGAGTCAGGAAAAAACAGTTAGAACTGGACATGGAACAACAGACTGGTTCCAAATAGGAAAAGGAGGACGTCAAGGCTCACCTAAGACACACTGTATTTTAATATTTAATATTTAATTTAAATTGATGACTTAAACATCTATTTCAAATATTAACTTATACACCCTTCTTTTAAAAAGCTCCTATACTCCCCAACACAAAAGGTAAAAAGATGGAACATGAGTAACTTTTTCAAGAAATTTACTCCCTTGAGTTTTATACAACAGAGCTAATATATTCAAATTTTTAAATAAAATATTTTTGGTGGAAAGCCACAATAAATGGAATAGTTGGGTTATTATTAATTATTAGTTTATGAATCTTTTAAAATAAATGGTGGATATATACTATTTCCTGTAATGGAAAACCCTCCTCCACTTTGAGGATACTAAAGTAAAAGACAGGCCAACAGCAACAATATTTTAATAAACACAATGTTTATGTATTTTTTAAAATAAAATTTAGCCATGCCAAATAATTTTCTCAGTTTTCAGACTCTGTAATATTTATATTATGATTATATACAGATTGATAAATATAAAGGCATATCTTTCTTTAAAAGAAGATTTTAAGCATTAAAATTAATGAAAAAATATATTAAATCATTTAAATACATATTATGGCTATAAAATGCATGAGATAAGTTAACATACTAAAAAGGAGCTTTACTTATTAGTTATAAGGAAGGACTGAGTATGTTAAATATCTTAATTATACATACAAAAAATGTTATGATCTTGATTTGAAGACATCTACACTCTAGTGTGTTAGATTGTCTTGTTTCATTTGATCAGAAAATTCTAATAAGCAATACAATAATTTAATAAGTATATATTTTATAATATTTTAAATTCATTTTTATGTTCCTCATCTCTTCTAAACAACTTTACCAGATAGTCTATTATCTCCGACACTAAGAACGCAGTTCATGCCTCTTCATAATAGAAGTGTTTTCATCAATTTGCACTACATCTAAGTATTATTACTTTTTGAAACGGCAAAAATCTAAACCTGATGTACTAATCCACAAAGACATTCAGTTTCACCAGGAAATTAAAATATATGAGGCAAAATAATAGCAGGAAGTAGATTGTAGAGTAATGCCCCACTAAAGGAATTCAAATATTGTTTTGTTATTTTTGTAGCTATTATTTAATATTAGACTTTAAAAAAAAGAGAAATAAGGGAAAAAACACACAACAAATTTCTGCTATTCAGTTTACTATATTACCATCTATAATACTTTTCCTAGAAAGATTCTGTTACAGATTTTAATAGCATGAATTTAGTTTAAAATGATAAAATGCTTGCTTTTAACTTAAAAATTCTAACATGAATTCTAAATTCATTCTAACAAGATTAATCTAACACTTATTCAAATTGTAATTGAATAAGTTAAAATTAATTTAGGTTAACATAGAGCATCAAAGCCATGATAATCATTAACTTTCCAAATTATTGCTTACTATTAATCTTTTCTTGCATTTGTCATTCCATTGTTATCAGTATTTGCCCAATCTCTTATTGATTATCAAATAAGTACTTGTTAAAAGAGAATGAGATGGTTGGATAGCATCACCAAGCCAAACAAATATGATTATAATTAAATTTTATATGTCAAATTCATAGCAAAATGATATGCAATAAAATAATGATATGCTAAATATACAAAGTAAGCCATTGTAATTTGCCTTTCAGGTTCAGTATCAACATATAAAGAGCTTGGAAGTCATTAATGAATCTAACTTAAAATCAATGACTTTCTTTTTTTTTTTCATTTATTTTTATTAGTTGGAGGCTAATTACTTTACAATATTGTAGTGGTTTTTATCATACATTGACATGAATCAGCCATGGATTTACACGTATTCCCCATCCAGATCCCCCCTCCCACCTCCCTCTCTACCCGATCCCTCTGGGTCTTCCCAGTGCACCAGCCCCGAGCACTTGTCTCATGCATCCAACCTGGGCTGGTGCACATGTTTCGATGATGTTCTCTCGAAACATCTCACCCTCGCCTTCTCCCACAGACTTTCATTGAATCTATTAGAGAACTGAGTTTGCAGAACAAACCACCACCTCCAAATCTGGAGAAACAGATAAATCTAGAGAAGAAAAGCCAAGGTATACATACATGGAGCAGAAGTTGCTGGGGTCATAAACTGATGGAAAATTATAATGGTAACTTGGATTAATTGCTGGAAGCTGAGTATGGTCCAGCACAATGCTGAGAATCTCCTAGGGACATCTTTAGCTCCTTTCACTTCTACTTTTGTGAATTTTACCTTTAGAAACACCAACAGGTTCTCATGGTGGATATCAGAAAGAATAACCACATAGGTCTGACAGAGGGTGGGGAAGAGAAGTCATTGTGAAATATGCCCAGAATTTTCTCTGTAACAAAGGATCACTCTCCAGGTGAAAAGCCTTTGTTGTTGTTGTTGAGTCGCTAAATTCTGTCTGATTCTTTGCCATCCCAGAGACTGCATCACTCCTTTATCAGAGTTATATCACCCAGTGTAAGGGCATTTTGTTTATTTTAACTCCCACTAGAATAGCACACTGCAACTTCTTGTCTTGTGGAAGGGGTGGCAAGACAGCTATACCACTAAAGAAAAACACTCATTCACAACCAGAGCCAGAGAGCCACTACAAGACGAATATTTAATCAAAAGATTATAGAATACTTTCCCTATTTCCCCCATACCCTACCATCATACCAACAGAGCTTCAATATTACTACAATATAATAATAACACAATAGTGGATCACTGCTGAAACTGTTGAAATTGCGGCTGAAACTGCAAGTCACAGACTCTTTCTGAGAAGTACTGAGGAACAAAGTGGAGACAGAAACAAGGGAAACAGAGGAATCTGAAGCCTCCAGCACCTATAGCTCCAGCAAGCATTAAACTCAGCTCAACTGGCAGATTTCCACTGGCAGTTCTCACTAAGGAATATTCACCTCAGTGTCTCTTACCCAGTATAATACGTCTGTATGCATGCTAAGTCACTTCAGTCATTACCAACTCTTTGCACCCCGTGGACTGTAGCCCACCAGGCTCCTCTGTCCATGAGAAAGAATACCAGGCAAGAATACCAGGCTGTGTTGCCATGCCCTCCTCCAGGGTATCTTCCTGACTCAGTAATCAAAGCAGAATCTCTTACGTCTCCTACACTGGCAAGCAGGTTCTTTACCACCAGCACCACCTGGGAAGTCCTATTATATGTCTATTTTAGCAAAAAATTACAAGGCATGCCAAAGAGAGGGGGAAAAAAAAAAAAAGACAGAGAGACACTATGACACTATATTAGAATTTTCTAAGAATTTAAAATAAGGATGATTAATATGTTAAATCCTCTAATGGAAAAAAAATACACAACACCAAGAACATATTAATAATATAAGCAGAAAAAAACAAATTTAATAAATTACCAAAGGGAAATGGTTGGGGGGGCGGGGGGACAACCAGCAGAAAGGAGAAATGTTATTGGTAAGTTTATTAGTAGATTGTATCCAGTTGAAAAGGAAATCAAGGAATCCATGTGTTTAAACTTAGTTCATTAGAAATTTCCCAAACTTAAAATTGAAGAAGAAAAAAGAATGAGAACAACACAACAGAAGATCCAAGAACTGTTGATATGGGCTGAATTGTGTTCCCCCAAAATTCATGTTGATGTCCTAACCACCAGTATCTCAGAATGTGGCTGTGTTTGGAGACAGGGACTCTAAAGAGGTAATGAAATTAAAATGAGAGTCATTAAGGTGGGACCTGATACAATATGACTGATGTCCTTATAAGACAGAAAGATCAGGACACAGATACACAGAGTGAAGACTGGTGAAAAACACCACCAATTAGCCAAGGAGAGACTCTTCAGAAGAAACCAATACTGCAGTCACCTTGATTTCAGACTTCTAGCCTCCAGAATTATGAGAAAATAAATTTCTAATCTTTAAGCCACTTAGTTTGGTGTACTTTATTATGGCAGCCCTATCAAACTATTGGGCTTCCCAGGTGGCACAGTGGCAAAGAATCCACCTGCCAATGCAGGAGAAGCAAGAGACACAAGTTCAATCCCTGGATTGGGACGATCCCCTGGGGGAGGAAATGGCAACCCACTCCAGTATTCTTGCCTGGAAAATCCCACGGATAAAGGATCCTAGCAGACTACTGTCTATAAGGTTACAAAGAGTCAGACACGACGGAGTGACTGAGCACATCAAGCTAATCTAACCATGAAACAATTTCAAAGGCTTCAACACAGAGATAATCAGAATAACAGAAGAAGAGAGAACAGAAGCTTATTTGAAGTATGGTGAAGAACTCACCAAAATCCACGAACACCGAGCCACAGATCCAAGAAGCTTGTGCTGTGCTTAGCCGCTCAGTCGTGTCCGACTCGTTGCGACCCCATGGGCTGTAGCCCACCAGGCTCCTCTGTCCATGAAATTCTCCAGGTGGGAATACTGGAGTCGGTTGCCATGCACTTCTCCACCCAAGAAGCTTAGAAAGCAACAAATATTATACACATAAAAAAAAAAACTTTTACATCTAGACATATCAGTCAAGTTGTTGTAATTAACACTGACAGAATTTTCCATCCAATGCAGTTGACACATATTACTGAGATTAGACTAGGGCTATGTGTTTTTGGGAAAAGACCACAGTGTCACTGGTTGTGGGTTGCCCTTTCCTTCTCTAGGGGATCTTCGACCCAGGAATTGAACCCACATCTCCTGCGTTGGAAGGGGTATTCTTTACCACTGAGCCACCAGAGAAGCCCATTCCAAAGATGTCAGAGAGTTATCTATTCCTGATGTGAATAATCTAAGGAGGCCTTTCATACCCACCCTACGCATTACATAAGAGAAATGAATGTATCTCTTTCTTATTTATTCTATCTTAGGATTTAAAAAAAATTTTTTGTTCAGTTTTCATTTTAATATAGTAATGTATCCTATATATTACTTTACCTTGAATGTATCCTCCAATTAAATACCTAATTATTCTAATGTATTTTATAGTAATGGGCACAAAATTTGTAATTTACAAAAAGAAATTCTTAACTTATTAAGGAACTTAGCAGGAACTAAGCTGTTTTTTATTTGAAATGAAAATGTTATACCCCTTTGATGTCCTCACTGCTTTGCTGTGATTGTTTTGATGACACTTTTTCTAAATTTCATATATAAATATGCTAAGTAATCAAAATGACCTTTAGCTTCCTCATGCTGTTGTAACAGTATGTAAAACATAGTGATCATTTTGTCACATAAGCTTGTTTTACTCTGTAGTAACTGACTATACATTGCTATAATTTTTGTGTTTATGTCTGTTTCATGAGCATCATCCTATCATTTGAAAACCTAATACCACCTAGCCATTGTCTTAACCTTCTTTTTTTTAGAAATGTGTTTCTCTTGGTTAAGGTGATTACAGAAAGGAAGTTAGGAAGCTCAGATGTGTCTGAATTAAGTTTTCTTTATCCAGGATAATATATCACACTGAGTATTAGAGAACATGGGTTTTATGAGGTTTTAAACCTCTGTAACATATGGTTTGATCAGATATGATTTATATTTATGAAAATAGAATCCCGCGGGACCACTACTCATCTACTTTTGCTTATCAAAAGCCAAAAATTTTGAAAGTATTTTCTAATCTTTGGAAATACCTAAAACATTATATGATGCCTAATTTATTATTAGATCAGACTGGTCTCATTGTCTTAATGTCCTTGATTGCATGCATGCATCTACCTGAAACTGAACAATTTGTTGCTGTTCAGTTGATTCTGTTATTGATCCACATGTTCATTTATTCAGCAACAATTACCAAGCACTGACCACATGACTGTCATATCACTAGGTTCTAGAAATGATAAAGAAAAATGCAGACTGTGTAGTTGAGTTCACTAGATATAGCCAATATTCATTTTTTTATAGAAGCATAGTTGATTTACAATATTGTGTTAGTTTTAGGTGTACAGCAAAGTGACTCAGTTACATGTATACATGTATATGTCTATATTCTTCTTTCTGTAATAGTTTATATAAAATATTGACTATAGTTCCCTGGAAGAGCTGTGGATCCAAAGAAAAAAGCCATGTAATGAAAAATGAAACAGGTACCCATTATCCTCAGACTACCTACCTATCCCTTCAATATTATGGGAGATGAAATAGAAATCTTATATCAGCTACTGTAGGTTTTAGTCCCTTCACCATAGACAAATGCCAAAGTTACATACAGACATTTTCAGAAGGCCACTTGATCAATTTGACTGTGTTATTTCAATACCCTCAGAGCTAATTTTTCATTTTCCTTATGTTTAATTTCTAGATTTATAATTCAAAGCTGAATAGGTCTACTCAGTTCAGTTCAGTCGTGTCCAACTCTTTGCGACCCCATGGACTACATCACGCCAGGCCTCCTCTTCCATCACCTACTCCCAGAGTTTACTCAAACTCATGCCCATTGAGTCGGTGATGCCATCCAACCATCTCATCCTTTACCATCCCCTTCTCCTCCTACCTTCAATCTTTCCCAGCATCAGGGTCTTTTCCAATGAGTCAGTTCTTTGCATCAGGTGGTCAAAGTATTGGAGTTCAGTTTTAGCATCAGTTCTTCCAATGAATATTCAGGACTGATTTCCTTTAGGATGGACTGGTTGGATCTCCTTGCAGTCCAAGGGACTCTCTAACAGGGACTACTCTCTAATAAGTCTACTAGATCTATGTTACTTATTTAAGTGATCTTAAACTAACTTTAGTAGAGTTTAGCATATGTTTACTGTATCCCACTTTATAAAGCATGTTTCTCTGATAATTTAATTTCACTTAGTGAATCATTAATTTCATTAATTAATGTTGGTGTCAGTTATGTCAAACTGTTGATACATATAAAATTTGCATACTGTTTCCACTTCAGCTGATGCATTACTCTCATTATCATCAATATCAGAAAGTATACTGATTACATAGTTTATTGTAGGCAGTTGGAAATAATCTGGGTAGCGAGAGATGATAGAAGGCATTGCCATCCCCTCTGAAGACAATGACATTTAAATTATGTGAAAGGAAACATACATTCTTGTGTGCTGGCTGTGTGTTGAGTCACTTCAGTTATATCCAAATCTGAGATCCTATAGACTGTAGCCCGCCAGGCTCCTCTGCCCATGGGACTCTTCAGGCAAGAATACTGGAGTGGGTTGCCATGCCCTCCTTCAGGGGATCTTTCCAAACTAGGGATAGAACCCAAGTCTCTTATGTCTACCTGCTTTAGCAGGTGAGTTCTTTACCACAAATACCACCAATGTACACTCTTATCTACTCACAAAGATGGACAGAGGAATGGATATATAAATGATAGGTAGAATACTATATAAAAAGTACACGAGATGGAGGAAATTTTTAATGTAGTAGCTTAATTTTTAACAGGAAGACCTTCTCTTTTAACAGAAACTCATGCAAGCAATACAGATCAAAATGGCCCTTGTACTCTGGGTGAAATCAGGTTGAAGTATCATGTGAAAAGGTAAGCCTTGGTCATTCAACAACACAACTGATCTCTTTTGAGACACTTGATTGATTTTCATGGACCTCTAAGAACACAAACATATAATATTAAAAAAAAAACCACTGTTTTAATAATAAATTGTATCCAGGAACTCTAATTGTTTGTGTGCATGTGCTAAGCATTTTGTTGCAGTGAGGAAGAACTTAACTCCCCTGGGAACTGTGTTTCTCCCATATAAATTTAAGTCTGCTTGTGTTTTAAGCTCTTTTTCAACTTAAAAATTTTTATGACTTCATGTGCAAATGATTCAAATAATATAGCTCTATTTAGGTAAAAATGGTTGGAAAATATTGTTGGTGATGGTGGCTGCTGGCTGAGCCTTGAAATATGGGTAGGGCTTTAATAAATTAAGAGGGTTTGAGAGGACTTTCCAGATAATTTAGGAATGCAAGTATATGTGCTGGCAACAAGAAATATCTAGGTGTTTATCAATGCTTGAAAGCTTAATTTTCACTTTTGATTGAAACACTTTGATTTTGGAAGGGTAAACAATTTTTTAAAACATCGCTGAACACAATGATATACTCAGTTGTTCAGATTGATTTAAAAATTAATGCTGCTTTTCACTGGCAAGAGTTCATATGCACAATTAGATATATTTGGCCTTTTTCATAACAAAGCCACAATTGAGTTGCCAATACAGCAGCTGTTAAAATCATAATGTTTATTGTCCCATGATGACTGGAGGGTGAGATGGAACAGAAAGGAAATCCAATTCTGTAGATTAGCTCACTTTCTACAATAGATTAAATTCCTGAAAATTTATGTTAGTCATGTTGAATACAGAGATTACAGGAAAGTATACCTAAAATTTAGAGATATGCTGCCTTTCAAAAGGTGAATCATTGAAATCAACACATAAGAGATTTACCTGCCTATTCATAAAGGTTAATTCTTTTTAAAAAAGCCTTCAAAATAGATCAATGGAAAAGAAACCTATCAGTTGCATTGCCATTTACAATGGAAGAATATCTCAACAAAAGTTAAGTTGCCAGTACCGTACTGTCTTGATGACTGTGGCTTTGTAGTAGAGTCTGAAGTCAGGCAGGTTGATTCCTCCAGTTCCATTCTTCTTTCTCAAGATTATTTTGGCTATTTGAGGTTTTTTGTATTTCCATACAAATTGTGAAATTCTTTGGTCTAGTTCTGTGAAAAATACCATTGGTAGCTTGATAGGGATTGCATTGAATCTATAGACTGCTTTGGGTAGAATAGCCATTTTGACAATATTGATTCTTCCAATCCATGAACACGGTATGTTTCTCCATCTGTTTGTGTCCTCTTTGATTTCTTTCATCAGTGTTTTATAGTTTTCTATGTATAGGTCCTTTGTTTCTTTAGGTAGATATACTCCTAAGTATTTTATTCTTTTTGTTGCAATGGTGAATGGTATTGTTTCCTTAATTTCTCTTTCTGTTTTTTCATTGTTAGTATATAGGAATGCAAGGGATTTCTGTGTGTTAATTTTATATCCTGCAACTTTACTATATTCATTGATTAGCTCTAGTAATTTTCTGGGTAGAGTCTTTAGGGTTTTCTATGTAGAGGATCATGTCATCTGCAAACAGTGAGAGTTTCACTTCTTCTTTTCCTATCTGGATTCCTTTTACTTCTTTTTCTGCTCTGATTGCTGTGGCCAAAACTTCCAACACTATGTTGAATAGTAG
This sequence comes from Cervus canadensis, assembly GCF_019320065.1. NCBI lineage: Eukaryota > Metazoa > Chordata > Mammalia > Artiodactyla > Cervidae > Cervus > Cervus canadensis. The sequence goes on along the minus strand of NC_057398.1, from coordinate 62,727,712 downwards.
TGGTGAGAGTGGGCACCCTTGTCTTGTTCCTGATTTCAGGGGAAATGCTTTCAATTTTTCACCATTGAGGGTGATGCTTGCTGTGGGTTTGTCATATATAGCTTTTATTATGTTGAGGTATGTTCCTTCTATTCCTGCTTTTTGGAGAGTTTTAATCATAAATGAGTGTTGAATTTTGTCAAAGGCTTTCTCTGCATCTATTGAGATAATCATATGGTTTTTATCTTTCAATTTGTTAATGTGGTGTATTACATTGATTGATTTGCAGATATTAAAGAATCCTTGCATTCCTGGGATAAAGCCCACTTGGTCATGGTGTATGATTTTTTTAATATGTTGTTGGATTCTGTTTGCTAGAATTTTGTTAAGGATTTTTGCATCTATGTTCATCAGTGATATTGGCCTGTAGTTTTCTTTTTTTGTGGCATCTTTGTCTGGTTTTGGAATTAGGGTGATGGTGGCCTCATAGAATGAGTTTGGAAGCTTACCTTCATCTGCAATTTTCTGGAAGAGTTTGAGTAAGATAGGTGTTAGCTCCTATGAATCTTGCATTCCATTTAACAATTATTCATCATCATTTGTGAATATTAATATATTTATATTTTACTCAATGTTTTATATAAAAAAAAATACTTTCTCTGCAAGGAATCAACACACCTAATAATGTTTCCCTATAATTGCTGTACAGCTAGGCCAGAAACTATAAAACTCCTAGAGGAGAACATAGGCAAAACACTCTCCGACATAAATCACAGCAAGATCCTCTATGACCCACCTCCCAGAATATTGGAAATAAAAGCAAAACTAAACAAATGGGACCTAATGAAACTTAAAAGCTTTTGCACAACAAAGGAAACTATAAGCAAGGTGAAAAGACAGCCCTCAGATTGGGAGAAAATAATAGCAAATGAAGCAACAGACAAAGGATTAATCTCAAAAATATACAAGCAACTCCTGCAGCCCAATTCCGGAAAAAGAAATGACCCAATCAAAAAATGGGCCAAAGAACTAAACAGACATTTCTCCAAAGAAGACATACAGATGGCTAACAAACACATGAAAAGATGCTCAACATCACTCATTATTAGAGAAATGCAAATCAAAACCACAATGAGGTACCATTACACACCAGTCAGGATGGCTGCTATCCAAAAGTCTACAAGCAATAAATGCTGGAGAGGGTGTGGAGAAAAGGGAACCCTCTTACACTGTTGGTGGGAATGCAAACTAGTACAGCCGCTATGGAGAACAGTGTGGAGATTTCTTAAAAAACTGGAAATAGAACTGCCATATGACCCAGCAATCCCACTTCTGGGCATACACACTGAGGAAACCAGATCTGAAAGAGACACGTGCACCCCAATGTTCATCGCAGCACTGTTTATAATAGCCAGGACATGGAAGCAACCTAGATGCCCATCAGCAGATGAATGGATAAGGAAGCTGTGGTACATATACACCATGGAATATTACTCAGCCATTAAAAAGAATTCATTTGAACCAGTCCTAATGAGATGGATGAAGCTGGAGCCCCTTATACAGAGTGAAGTAAGCCAGAAAGATAAAGAACATTACAGCATACTAACACATATATATGGAATTTAGAAAGGTGATAACGATAACCCTATATGCAAAACAGAAAAAGAGACACAGAAATACAGAACAGACTTTTGAACTTTGTGGGAGAATGTGAGGGTGGGATATTTCAAAAGAACAGCATGTATACTATCTATGGTGAAACAGATCACCAGCCCAGGTGGGATGCATGAGACAAGTGCTCGGGCCTGGTGCACTGGGAAGACCCAGAGGAATCGGGTGGAGAGGGAGGTGGGAGGGGGGATCGGGATTGGGAATACATGTAAATCCATGGCTGATTCATATCAATGTATGACAAAACCCACTGGAAAAAAAAAAAAAAAAGTTAAGTTGCCTACATGGATTCTAAAGAAAGGGGATCCAAGATTCACAATTCGTCTCTAGTTCTCCAGTACCATCCTAAGGCAGGCATGCCCTGATCAGGCTATATCCTCTTTTAAATATTTGTTTTCTCTGTTAACACTTTTGAAACTCTTAATAGCATTAATACAGAAGTATTATTTCATTTTCTTTTAGTTTCCAAAACTAGCAGTTTGTTATTACTATTGACTGAATGTCCATGTTTCACCAAATTCATTTGTTGAAACCCAGTTCACAAAGTGATGATTTTAGGAAGCATGGCCCTTGAGAGGTGTTCTTGAGGGGTGAGCCCTCATGAATGGGACTCCTACCCTTTTAAAAAAGAGGCTCCACAAGGTTCCCTCACCCCTTCTACCAGGTGACAAAATGGGGAGAAGACAGTCTTCTGTGCACGGGTAAACGGACTCTCATAAGACTGAATCTTCCTGTATCTTGGGTTTCACAGCCTCCAGATTGGTGAGAAATAAATGTTTCTTATTTAAGCCATGCAGTCTGAGATATTTTTGTTGTAACAATCAGAACAGACTAAGACTTTTATAAAATTGGTGAAAATACTTAAAATCACTGGTGTCTTACAAATCATAAATTTAGCTTATGTTCTGAGTGGTCATGAAGTACTTTAGTCCCTTTTGTTTATTAACAGACGTTTTATAAGAACTGAATACCAAGCATAATTCTAAGTTTTATACTTACATCAACCCACTTCATCACAGAGAGACTTAGTGAAGTTTATTTTTATCACTAGTTTACAGATTGAATAAACCAAGGTTCAGAAAGGTGAAATAATTTGCCCAAATTCTCACAACTGGTAACAATATTTTACAAATGGGATTTAGACAGAATAATTTTAGTTCCAGACACTATGTTCTTAAGGACTATCCTTGTGATCACTTTTAAAAATTGCAAGATGTTATATCATATGGGCAACATTTTAGCATCTTAAGATTCATTGTCCATATTAACTGCAAGATAACCTTGGAGACTATAAGTGACTCATGCCTTTAGGTTCATAACAATAATTTTAGCAACTTTTAAAACTATATTAATAATTATCCATTCACTTCAATTACTTCAATTATTGTGCTTATGTTTTTTTTTAAATGATAGAGTGTTTACACATGATAGTATGAAAACCCTGCAAATTAATTTTGCTTTAGTTATATGCAAATTACTGCATACTTAATAGTATAATCAAATTAATTTTTTCAGATACTAACCATATCCCGTGGGTCCTTAATTCTTAATTTCTTTCTTTCCTAGGTCTTTTTGATTCAGTCAGTATAGTTTATTTCATGGCTTTTACTTGTTTATTTGCATTCAAAGCACAACTCAGGTTCCTATGAAGTTAGTCACCGTTTTATTTTTCTGTTGCCTCTGGAACAAATTACCACAAATTGGGTAGCTTAAAACAATTTAAATTTATTTTCTCACATTTCTGGAGGCCAGAAGTAGGAAGTCAGTATCACTGGGCTAAAATCAAGGTGTCAGGAGGGCTGCCCTCCCTGCCAAGGCTCGTGGTGAGAATCCATTCCTTGTCTCTTTGAGTTTCTGGTGGCTGCATTTTTAGCTCCTGGGAGCATCTCTCCTTTTTCTGCCTCTGACTTTACATTGTCTTCTCCGCTGTGCTCCGCTGAAGTCAGGTCTTCGTCTGAACCCGCTCTGAGAAGAAGCTCATGATTCTATTTAGGGCTTCCCAGGTGAAGAATCTGCCTGCCAAGGCAGGGATGCAAGGGACGTGGGTTTGATCCCTGGGTCAGGAAGATCCCCTGAAGAGGGAAATGGCATCCCACTCCAGTATTCTTGCCTGGAAAGTTCTATGGACAGAGGAGCCTGGTGGGCTACAGTCTGTGAGGTCTCAAACAGTCAGACACTGAAAGACTGAGGAGGCATACTAGCCAGCACTTCAAGGCTAGGATAATCTCATCATCTCAAAAAGCTTAATGTAATCACATCTTTGAAATCCCATTTTCAAAGTAGGATAACATTTAAAGGAATTAGGACTTTGACATTTTTGTAAGTTATTATTTAACCTACTATAAAAATGAAGAGGAGTAGCTAGAAAATTAACACGTGTTTTTCTTGCAAATTGAAAAGAGGATTTATGAACATAGGCCTGGTGTCTAAGTATCTCTTGAATGTTTCAGTCACTCAGTGGTCTCCAACTTTCTTTCAATCCCATGGACCATAGCCCACCAGGCCCCTCTAGCCATGGGGTTTTCCAGTCATGAATACTTGAGGGGGTTGCCATTTCCTTCTCCAGGGGATCTTCCTGAACCAGGGATCAAACCCATGTATCTTACATCTCCTGCCTTGGCAGGCAGGCTCTTTACTGCTGAGCCACAGGGAAAGCCCCAAGTAAATCACTTTACCCAAAATTAAAGTTCAAATGAGATCAGGATTATGGTTTCTAGACTGACTTCTAATTGCCTACAGAGATAAAATACATGTGTAAATATGAATGTCTTTTTTATTTTTAAGCATTAGTTCTGAATTATCAAGTAATTCATTTATTATTTTTTTATTTTGGTAAAATACATATATTGTATTTACTCTCTTAACTATTTTAAGTGTACGGTACAAAAGGGTTAAGTATTTCACATTGTTGTGCAAGGGATATCAGGAAATTTTCACCTTGCAAAACTAAAACTCTTTACTTAATAAACATTAATTCCACCTCCCTCAACAGCTTATTCTGTTTCTATGATTTCACTACATTAGATTCTTCATATGAGTGGAATTATGCAGTATTTGTCTTTTTTGTAACTGACTTGTATCACTTAACATAATGTCCATGGCTACCTGATCAAAAATGGTATATACCATCAACAGGATAGGCAATCTGGCAGTAAAGGCAAAATTGGCAAAAAGGATAAGGGATTTAGTATCAAGCATACTGAAGTTAAACTTTGAGGAAACTTTTAAGTGGAATTATCTAAGGAGTATCTTGATGTATAGATTTATATCTCAACCTGAGTAAGAAATATATTAGATATCAGACATGTTTGAATAGTGTAGAGCCCAAGGCATGGACAAAATATTACAGAACAAAGATGAATCATCAGAAATGTATCACGGATGGAACTCTGAACAAATAAAAAAGAGACACTGACAGAGGGAACAAAGAAGTGCTAACAAATAACTTAAAAAAACAGAAAAACTAGGTTTCTGCCTACAAACTGATAGATAAAAGGAGACAATATTCAGTAGAGTCAAGGCCATGGGTAGCAGCTAGGACAAAGATTGTCATTCTTTTTTTTGAATTTATTTTTAATTGGGGGATAATTTGCTTTACAATATTGTGTTGCTTTCTGCCACATATCAACATGAATCAGCCATAGGCAGCCAAATGTGCCCTTCCTCTTGAACCTCCTTCCCACTGGATCCCACCCCGCTGGGTTGTCACAGGGCACTGATTTGACCTCCCTGAGTCAAACAACAAATTCCCACTAGCTATTTATTTACTTTACATTTATTTACTTTGCTTTACATATGGAATGTATACGTTATCATGCTGCTCTCTCAATTCATCTCATCCTCTCCTCCCTCCATTGTGTACACAAGTCTGTTCTCTATGTCATTCTTAACAACCATAGCTATAGCAAGTCCATGAAATAATCTGATGGGTTTATTTATTATCTAAGGAGAGGCTATGATGAGAAAATAAAGGTAAGAAAACACAGCATCTTTTTTAAAAGCTAGATTATGTTCACTGGGCTGGGGGTCACTGCCCATTGGCCTCCTAATATCTTTACATATTTTGTCAAAGATATAAAGCATGAAGATGCTTTGAAATATGTTCCTGAGAAATGATGAACAAGGGCAGCACATGGAATAAAACATCTATGAGTATCTGCACATTTTCCAATGTAAGTTAACTTCTACTACCACTCTGTACCAATGTTAATGTCTTTTCTGGTCTTTAGCTTTATTGGGACAGCCTCCCTGCTTCTCAGTCTTTAGGAAGATCATGGAAAGTAAAGTACAAAGAAGAAAGTTTAGCTCTAAAAGCTCCTTAGGAAGAAGTTTAGAATGGATCCCATGTGTATAAATAGAAGAGGGGTCATGGTAAAATTGCTATTTTACAGTTGTGCCTTAGACTGAAAGGCTCATAGTCACATGCATATACTGAGATAAGGAACTAGTGGGATGAATGAGGGTCCATGAAGGAGAAAAAGGAGATCAAGAGATGTGTGGTGGTGAGATGGTAAACATTAACATTGCTGGTTTAACTACACACAGAAACAAGATTTTGAGATGAAAAACAGTAAAATTAGGAGCTTCAAGGAAACCACTACAATATAAGTGAACACATATGGGTACATCATGAGTGATCCTGAGGAAGATGGAGTTGTTGATCAAGAATCAGTGCTATTAAAAGACAAGCTTGGTTTCAATAAATTGGGAGATTGGGATTGACAAATATATACTACTCTATGTAAAACAGATAACTAATAAAAACCTACTCTATAGCACAGGGACTCTACTCAACAGTCTATAATGACCTATATGGGAAAATGATCTAAAAAAGGAAAAGAGTAGATATATGTATATGTATAACTGATTCATTTTGTTGTATACCTAAAACTAACACAACATTGTAACTAACAGATACAGAGAACTGTATCTCTCAGTTCACAACATTTTTAATCAGATATACTACAATAAAAATTAATTTTTAAAAAGGCAGGACTGGATTTGGGAGAATCATCTTAATAGTATTAAAGGGTACTTTAGGTTATTTTTGACTTGGTTATGAATGTAAATTGTTTCAAGCCATTCTTTCTCATTGATATGAACAAACATTGTGAGAGAGAAAATACACCCACCCACTCCCCCACCCGCTGCCAAGAAAAAAAAAAAAAAAAAAGATTTTAAAAAGGGCTTGAACCATATTTCTCCCTAGTCAAATTTTTATGAGATACATATCAATAATTTGGTGTAATATCAGAATGTGCAAGAATTTCTAAATGAATAAAACTTTCATGAGAGTATATTTTCAAAAGAACCGAGCAAAAAAGTCTGAATTTGTTTTTGCAGAGACATCGCATATATACTCACATATATGTGTGTGTGTGTAAGCAGCATGTGGCATATGACTTTGCAAGTTCCAGTGAAAACCTGAAATTCTCAACTAAGATTGTATGTCATATTTAAATGAGATGTGAATGGAAATATAGAAAGATTTTTATGTTACTTGCTTAGGAAGCTCACTGTTTTCTAAGTTCCTATTAAATTGACTGTAAAAGTGAAACAGAAAGGACTTTGCTCACTTTTATTTTATACATATTGCTTATTATTTCTTTAGCTGAGCAAAATGTTATACCATCAGTGGATGGAAGTCTGTTGATGACTTTGAATCGATTTTTAAATAAACTCATAAGAACAAAACATACTTATATCTCTCAGTTCAGTTCAGTCGCTCAGTCTTGTCCGACTCTGCGACTCCATGAATTGCAGCATGCCAGGCCTCCCTGTCCATCACCAACTCCCGGAGCTTGCTCAAACTCATGTCCATTGAGTCAGTGATGCCATCCAACCATCTTATAGTCTGTTGTCCCCTTCTCCTCCTGCCTTCAGTCTTTCCCAGCATCAGGATCTTTTCCAATGATTCAGTTCTTCGCATTATGTTGGTAAAGTATTGGAGTTTCAGCTTCAGCATCAGTCCTTCCAATGAATATTCAGGACTGATTTCCTTTAAGAAGTACTGGTTGGATCTCCTTGCAGTCCAAGGGACTCTCAAGAGTCTTCTCCAACACCACAGTTCAAAAGCATCAATTCTTCAGCACTCAGCTTTTTTTATAGTCCAACTCTCACATCCATACATGTTCACTGGAAAAACCATAGCTTTGACTAGACGGACCTTTATTAGCAAAGTAATGTGTCTGCTTTTTAATGTGCTGTCTAGGTTGGTCATAACTTTTCTTCCAAGGAGCAAGTGTCTTTTAATTTCATGACTGCAATCACCATCTGCAGTGATTTTGGAGCCCCCCAAAATAAAGTCAGCCACTGTTTCCCCAGTTTCCCCATCTATTAGCCATGAAGTGATGGGACCAGATGCCATAAACTTTGTTTTCTGAATGTGGAGTTTTAAGCCAACTTTTTCACTTTCCTCTTTCACTTTCATCAAGAGGCTCTTTAGTTCTCTGCTTTCTGCCATAAGGTGGTGTCATCTGCTTATTTAAAGTTATTGATATGTCTCCCGGAAATCTTGATTCCAGCTTGTGATTCATCCAGCCCAACATTTCTCATGATGTACTCTGCATATATGTTAAGTAAGCAGGGTGACAATATACAGCCTTGACCTTCTTCTTTCCCTATTTGGAACCAGTTTGTTGTTCCATGTCCAGTTCTAACTGTTGCTTCTTGACCTGCATACAGATTTCTCAAGAGGCAGGTCAGGTGGCCTGGTATTCCCATCTCTTTCAGAATTTTCCACAGTTTGTTGTGATCCACACAGTCAAAAGCTTTGGCATAGTCAATAAAGCAGTCATATTTATATTTTTACGTATGGTAATATATATGTAGCTGCTCAGCACTGGAGGGCGGCTGTGCCATGCTGGAGCAACTTTGAGGAGATACCCCACATCCAAGGGCAAAGGAGAAGCCCCAGCAGGAGACTGAAATTAGGAGGGGTGAAATTATGTTTGGAGTCAAACCCCATACCTGCCAGAGATGCTCAGAGGGCTCAGACAATCCTGTATGCACCAGGACCCAGATACCCCACAGAGAGTGAGACAGAACTGTGTTTGGGTGTCTCCTGAAGAGGTACGGGTCAGCAGTGGTCTGCTGCAGGGGAAGGGGCTCTGGGTGCAGTAGACCTGGGTATGGCATAAGCCCTCTTGGAGGAGGTCACTATTAACCCACCATAGAGCTGCCAGAAGTTACACAGGATGGGGAAATAGACTCTCGGAAGGCACAAACAGAACCTTGTGTGCACCAGGACCCAGGAGAAAGGAGCAGTGACCCCATGAGAGGCTGACCCAGACTTGCCCAGGGGTGTTCAGGAGTCACTGGTGGAGGCGTGGGTCTGTGGTGGCCTGCCCCATGGTTGGGGGCACTGAGCGTAGCAGTGCATGCATGGGACCTTTTGAAGGAGGTCGCCATTATCTTTATTACCTCCACCATAGTTTGGCCTCAGGTCAAATAACTGGGAAGGAACACATCTTCACCCTTCAACAGAAAATTTGTAACTCTAACTACAGATATAAGATAATTCTTTGGGTCTATCTTTTTTTATCATTTTGTAATAGTCCATGGTGGTGGTGGTGGTTTAGTCCCTAAGTCATGTCCGATTCTTGCAACCTTATGGACTGGAGCCTGCCAGGCTCCTCTGTCCATGGGGTTCTCCTGGCAAGAATACTGGAATGGGTTGCTATTTCCTTCTCCAGGGGATCTTCCTGACCCAGGGATCAAACCATGGTCTTCTGCATTTCAGGCAGATTCTTTACCAACTGAATTACAAGGGAGACCCATAAAAGCCAATACTTTCTATAAAAGCTTGAAATACAGTTTGAGGAAACTATTTTTTGACCCTATTGAGTTAAAAAGTATTTAAAGGCTCACAGTGTAGAGAGTGACATTTTATTTGCAGATTTTTAGCAGCTATTGAATGTTCAGACTTGCTAGAAGGCAAGCTAAATAAATCACTTTTTTCAAGCTAATGAAACTCTGATGGTTCAGTCTGTTGTATTGACATCTGAATCACTACTGGCTACATAGAAGCCAACACCTGGGGCTGCATTTCAATGACCAGGAAACTTCAAAGGAAATTCTAATAGGAGTAAGAGGAAAGCAGAGTTAGGGTAAATTAAGTAGCAATTGATACTGGTTGAAATAATGAAACAAGTAGAAATAATGAATAAGTAGAACTAAATTCCAAATTGTGGATAGACAATTTGGTGTCTTTATTTTATTTTATTTATTTATTTTTGGTTTGGAGTTTTTAAATAAATTTCAAAATATTATGCTCTTTCAAAATAATTTATAGAGGGTGTAGATTGTAACCCAAACTCTTGTTTCATAAATTCATGTTGTTAAACATAATGCATTTTGTGGTGCTACTGGTAAAGAATCCGCCTGCCAATGCAGGAGATGCAAGAGACGCTGATTTGATCCCTGGGTAGGGAAGATTCCCTGGAGTAGGAAACAACAACCTGTTTCAGTATTCTTGCCTGGAAAATTCCATGGACAGAGGAGCCTGGTGGGCTACAGTCCATAGGGTTGAAGGAGTCGAGCACGACTAAGTGATTGAACACAGGCACACACACAAAGACTTGGAAAGATTATTTTTGTTCTCAGGTTTATTGTGTTCACCCTCACATATAATTTAATAAGACTTTAAGGAATAATGTTTTTGAAATATTGAAGTCATTTTTGATTCTTGGTTATCATATGCCTCTATTGCATCTGTTAAGATCATTTTAGGTATTAGTAACAGAGATAAACACTAACTGTTTCAAACAGTTAAATCAGTATTTTGGCTCACTTAAAAATTATAGCACTAGTGTGGACTTAATGACCATATTATTTTCCCCTCCAGATTTATTGATGCATATTTGACAATCAGAAATTATATGTTTATCATGTATAAAATGAAGATTGATATACAAGTACATTGTGGAATTATTACCACAAACAAGTAACATATCCATCACCTCACACAGTACACTTTTTTGGTAGTAAGAACACTTAATATCTATTTTCTTTGCAAATTTCAAGCATGTAATACTGTATCTTAAACAATAATCACCACTATTTCTCCAGAATCCTAACTGGAACTTTTGACCAACATCTCTCATTTTACCCCACCTCTCAACCTGTAGTAACAACCCCTCAATTCTGCTTTTATGAATTTGACTTTTTTAGATTTCACATATAAGTGGGATCATGCAGTATTTGTCTTTCTGTTTCAGGCATTTTACTTAGTAAAATGTCTTTCAGATTCATCCTTGTGTCACGAATGGTAATACCACTTTTTGTAAGGCTGGATAATATTCCACTGGATATATATGTCACATTTTATTTATCCATTTGCCCATAAATGGACATTTTGGTTGTTTTCATTCTTTGGATATTGTGAATAATACTATAGTGGACATGAGGATGCATATATTTCTTAAAGATATTGATTTCATTTTTTTGTGTGTGGATAATCAGAAGTAGGATTTCTAGGTCATATGATAGTTGTATTTTTAGTTTTTGAGAAACCTCTGTATCACTTTTCATAATGGCCACACCAATTTATAGTGTCAGCAACAGTGTACTAATGTTCCCTGTTGCCAACACTTGTTAATTTTTCTTCTTGATAATAACCATGTCAATAACTGTAAAGTGGTATCTCATTGTGATTTTCATTTACGTTTCTATGATTGAAAGATGCTGAGCACATACACTTGTTGATCATATGTATATTCAAATCTCTTGTCCATTTGTAAAATTTGATAATTTGTTTTCCTTTACTTTTTTGCTTTTGAGTTATTTGAGCTTCTTATATATTTTGGATGTTAAGCCCTTATCAGATAGGATAGGTGGTTTGCAAATACATTTCCCCATTCCATAGATGTGTCTTCACTATGCTGCTTGTTTCCTTTGTTGTGCAGAAGCTTTCAGTTTGATGTTACCTTACTATTCCTTACTTGTTTCTTTTTTCTTTTATTACTTATGCTTTTGGTGTCAGACCAAAAAAAAAAAAAAAAAAAATCCCTGCCAAGATGAATATCAAGGCACTTTAACCCTCTCTTCTCTTCTAATAGGCTGACAGTTGCAGATCTGATGCTTAAGTATTTCATCCATTTTGAGTTGATTTAGCTTGTTTACTTCAGATATTTCTTTTTTCTCAGTGTAAGCTTTTATCATTATAAACGTCCCTGTTAGAATTGCTTTTGCAGCATCCCATAAGTTTTGGTATGGTGTATTTCCATTTTCATTTGTCTCAGGGTATTTTTTTATTTTCCTTTTGACTTCTTTGCCTCTGACTATTCAGCACTGTCTTGTTTAATATTTGTGAATTTTCCAATTGTTCTCCTATTATTGATTTCTAGTTCTTTACCATTGTGATTATAAAAGATCTCTGATATTATTTCTGTCTTCTTAAATTTACTACAGCTTGTTTTGTAGTCAAATGTCTGATCTATCCTGAGAATGTTCTGTGAGCACTTGAAAAGAATGTTTATTCTACTGCTGTTGGGTGTAATCTTATGTATATGTCTCTCAGTTCCACTTGATCAAAGGCTTATTCAAGTCTGCTGTTTTCTTATTGATTTTTCTGTTGGGATGATTCAATGTTGAGAGTGGGATATTGAAGTTTCCATCATTATTGTACTGCTTGCTGTCTATTTTTTTCCTCCAGTTCCGTTAGCATTTGCCTTATATATTTATGTACTTCAATGTTGGGTGAATATATTTTTACAGCCATTATATCTCCTTGATGAATTGACCTTTTTCTCATTATCTAGTGGCCTTTTTTGTCGCATGTGAAAGTTTTGCATTTACAGTCATCTATTTTGTGTGATATAAATACAGCCTCTCATGCTTTCTTTTGGTTATTCTTTGTTTACAATATCATTTTTGACTACTTTCCACTTCATGGTTTCTTAAGTGAAATTGAGTTTCTTGTAAGCAGCATACTTTAGTTCTTGTTTATAATTTTTTTAAGCCACTCTTTCTATATATATGGCATGTTAATTAACAACTTACTTAATTTGAAATTCTAATTTCAGTCTTTGTCCAAATAGGCAATAAGAACACCAATAAACATTGGCTAAATCACATTTTACTTATTATACTAATACTTTAATGCCTTTAAATATTTGTCATGGTAGGCAGTATGGATCATCTAAAAGTCTTATTAAAATCCTTGTCATAGGAAAGAGAGAAAATATGATTAATCCTAACAAACCAAGCCTGTCATAAAATCAGAACAGGGTCAAGGAGGCCTCCAGCAGTCAGAACTGCAGTTTCATTTACTGAGGCACAAAGTATTCAGGTAATTCTGGAGAAAAGATTGGGCTGCCGGAGCATTTGGAATTTTCACTGGACTTACAGAAGTGGCTATTCATTGAGGAAAATGTGAGTCAGGTCCCTGGGTGTATCCACTGGTTTTTCAAAATATTGAATTGAGTTGACTAACTAAGAACATTGAAACTTACAGACTGAAATCCCATTGCTCTGCAATTCATATGTTTAAACTTTAATTTCTTTAAGCTATGATATCACTATGTTCAAGGATAAGATCTTTAAAAAAGTAAATAAGGTTGTTAGTGCATGCTTAGTTATGTCTGACTCTGCGACCATATGCAGTCTCCTCTGCCCATGAGATTCTCCAGGTAAGAATACGGGAGTGGGTTGTCATTTTCTCATCCAGGGCATCTTCCCGACCCAGGGAGCAAACCCAGCTCTCCTGTGTCTTCTGCATTGGCAGGTGGATTCTTTTACAGTCACTCAGTCATGTCCGACTCTTTGCGATACAATGGACCGCAGAATGCCAGGCCTCCCTGAGTTTACTCAACTCATGTTCATTGAATCAATGATGCCATCCAACCATCTGAACCTCTGTCGTCACCTTCTCCTCCCACCTTCCATCTTTCCAAGCATCAGGATCTTTCCAAGCATCAGGATCTTTTCAAATGAGTCCGTTCTTCACATCAAGAGACCAAAGTATCAGAGTTTCAGCTTCAACAACAGTCCTTCCAATGAATATTCAAGGCTGATTTCCTTTAGGATGGACTAGTTGGATCTCCTTGTAGTCCACGGGACTCTCAAGAGTCTTCTCCAACACCACAATTCAAAAGAATCAATTCTTTGACATTCAGCTTTCTTTATAGTTCAATTCTCACATCCACACATGACTATTGGAAAAATCAATTTTGACTAGACAGGCATTTGTTGGCAAAGTAATGCCTCTGATTTTAATATGCTGTCTAGGTTGGCCATATCTTCTCATCCAAGGATTAAGCATCTTTTAATTTCATGGCTGCAGTCACCATCTGCAATGATTTTGGAGACCAAAAAAAAAATAAATAAATAAAATCTGCCACTGTTTCCCCATCTATTTGCCAGGAAGTGATGGGACTGGATGCCAGGATCTCTGTTTTCTGAATGTTGAGCTTTAAGCCAACTTTTTCACTCTCCTCTTTCACTTTCATCAAGAGGTTCTTCAGTTCTTCTTCACTTTCTGCCATAAGGGTGGAGTCATCTACATATCTGAGGTTATTGATATTTCTCCTGGCAATCTTGATTCCAGCTTGTGCTTCATCCAGCCCAGCGTTTCTCATGATATACTTTGCATCTAAGTTAAATAAGCAGGGTGACAAAATACAACCTTCACGTACTCCTTTCCCAGTTTGGAACCAGTCTGTTGTTCTATGTCCAGTTCTAACTGTTGCTTCTTGACCTGCATACAGATTTCTCAGGAGGCAGGTCAGGTGGTATGGTATTTCCATCTCTTGAAAAATTTTCCACAGTCTGTTGTGATCCACACAGTCAAAGGCTTTGGCATAGTCAATAAAACAGAAGTAGATGTTCTTCTGGAACTCTTTCTTTTCCAATGATTTAACGGATGTTGGGAATATGATCTCTTGTTCCTCTGCCTTTTCTAAATCCAGCTTAAACATCTGGAAGTTCACAGTTCACATACTGTTGAAGCCTCGCTTAGAGAATTTTGAGCATAACTTTATTAGCATGTGAGATGAATGCAATTGTGCAGTAGTTTGAACATTTTTTGGCATTGCCTTTTTTGAGGATTGGAATGAAAACTGACTTTTTCCAGTCCTGTGGCCACTGCTGAGTTTTCCAAATTTGCTGGCATATTGACTGCAGCACTTTCATAGCATCATCTTTTAGGATTTGAAATAGCTCCACTGAAATTCCATCACCTCCACTAGCTTTGTTCCTAGTGATGCTTCCTAAGTCCCTTTTGACTACACAGTCCAGGATGTCTGGCTCTAGGTGAGTCATCACACCATTGTGATTATCTGGGTCATGAAGATCTTTTGTGTATAGTTCTTCCATGTATTCTTGCCACCTCTTCTTAATATCTTCTGCTTCTGTTTGGTCCCTACCATTTTTGCCCTTTATTGTACCCATCTTTGCATGAAATGTTCCCTTGGTATGTATAATTTTCTTGAAGAGATCCCTAGTCTTTCCCATTCTATTGTTTTCCTCTATTTCTTTACACTGATCACTGAGGAAGGTTTTTTTTTTTATCTCTTCTTGCTATTCTTTGGAACTCTGCATTCAGATGTGTATATCTTTCCTTTTCTCCTTTGCTTTTCACTTCTCTTGTTTTCACAGCAATTTGTAAGGTCTCCTCAGACAGACATTTTGCTTTTTTGCATTTTTTCATCTTGAGGATAGTTTTGATCCCTGTCTCCTGTACAATTTCATGAACCTCCATCCATAGTTCTTCAGGCACTCTATCTATCAGATCTAATCCCTTAAATCTATTTCTCACTTCCATTGTATAATCATAAGTAATCTGATTTAGGTCATACCTGAATGGTCTAGTCAGTTTTCTTACTTTCTTCAATTTAGTCTGAATTTGGCTTTACTACTGATCCACCTGGAAATCATAAGGATATGAGAGAAATACATAATAGTGGTTTCTTATAAGAAAAGGAAGAATAGCCAGTTAAACATGTTCACATAGAAAATACCATGTGAGGACACAGAAAGATGACAGACATTTGCAATCTGAGAACAGAGACCTCAGGAAAAATTATACTTGCTGACCCCTCATTATTGGAGTTTCCAGCCCATAGAACTACGAAAAGTTACATTTCTATATTTTAATCCACCTAGTCTGTAGTAAAACTTTTGGAAGCCCATGCAGACTGACACAGGACCTATTGCTTCATATCTTGACATAGATTTTGGAAGTTACGTGTTTCTCAGAGAAGCCCTAAATCAATATGATCTTGGTCAAATTAAGTTAGATATAACTATGTAATGTGTGAATCAGAGACCAGCACCCTTCTTATTCTTCATGGTGCTTATCCATTTGAAAACATATATTAACTCTCAAATCATCCTTTGAGAAAGAATGGTGACGGCTGAGGAATAAACTTCATGTGCCTGCCTGAGGTGTGAGGTGAAGTGACTGTGCCAGTGGAGAAGGCAAATTGTTCTTTGAAATTCAGCAGCACCAGCTAGAATGGAGATGGAAATAACACTGTCAAGGATGGCTAAGCAATCACCATGAATGTCTTGTTCCAATAGAACAGGCCACCAGTTACACCATCCAACACAGCCCAGTGAAGATAGTCTGTACTCCCTAGGATCGCCCAGTGGTTAAGAAAGTAAAGAATCCACCTGCAATGTGGGAGACCTGGGTTTGATCCCTGGGTTGGGGATATCCCCTGGAGAAGGAAATGGCAACTGACTCCAGTATTCTTGCCTCGAGGATTCCATGGACAGAAGAGCCTGGCGGGCTACTTGGCAGGCTACTTGTCCCTGGAGTTGCAAAGAGTTGGACATGACTGAGCAACTAATACTTCCACTTCCACTTCAAGATAGCAAAGTGTTGAGGACACAGATACATCAGTGGTATAAATATAAGACATAATATAGAATAACCAAGGACTCCAAATAGTATTTCCCACAAGGCCAGAAAAATAGAAGTTAGTCTAAATTGGGGTTGCACAGAGTTGGACATGACTGAAGCAACTTAGCATGTAAGCATGCATGCATGCGTTGGAGAAGGAAATGGCAGCCCACTCCAGTGTTCTTGCCTGGAGAATCCCAGGGACAGAGAAGCCTGGTGGGCTGCCATCTAGGAGGTCGCACAGAGTCAGACAGGACTGAAGCGACTTAGCAGCAGCAGCAGTCTCACTCTTACACACCTAGATGAAGACTTAAACAAGGATTTTAAGTTAATTATATAAACAAATCAGAAAAGCTCCTTACTTATGTGGACATCACTACCAATAAATTTGTTCATTGTTGTTCAGTAGCTAAGTCATATTTGACTTTTTGAGACCCCGTGGACTGCAGCACACCAGGCTTTCCTGTCCTTTTCTATCTCCCTGTGTTTGCTCAAACTCATGTCCACTGGGTCAGTGATGTCATCCAAACATCTCATTCTCTGTAGCCCTCTTCTCCTCCTGCCCTCAATCTTTTCCAGCATCAGGGGCTTTTACTGAAGAACAAATATTGTTAATAATTTACCTTGATGCCAAGTATTAAATCCTTTCAGGTTTTACTTTACATTTGATGATATCTGAAAGAGTTGTGCAACATAGGAATTGTAAAGACCAATAAATGGTTTACAAGAATTAAGGACATTATATAACCTAATAATAATATCAGTTTCCAAACAATTAAACATATACATGAACACACAAGTACACTCATACATATAATGCCTCTCAAAGCTCAGTTACTATGACATGAATTTCTATTAATCATTTTAAAAAATATTTTTCTAGTAATTTGTGTCCAGAGGTTTTTCATTGGCACAAGTTTTTCTGATTCATTACTTTGTACACCATAACAATTTGTTGAAGAATGGCTTCTATCTGGTCAGTTTTTATCAAATGTGAAGAATTCGATCTCTACATCTGCACATATTACATCAAAGCTAAGATTTTTCCTGAGGAACTTTGTATCACCAAATGGTATGCTTTTGCTAACATGCCTATTGTATGGGATTTATGAGATTCTCATAAGCTTAGAACTGGAGGATATTCCTTTTCTTTCTCTCCTTTTTTCTCTCTCTTCTCATTTGTAAGTCTTTATTGATATGTTCTGAAATTTCATGTTAATTTTTCTTTCTTATGGTGCTGTGAACTTGAAAATCTTTTACAATATTCAGTGGCATGGCATTCAGGCTTGAGAATTTATTTCTTTTTTGGTTAATAATGTCTCTTTTGATTTCCCTTATCTTTCCCCCACTCTCATTTTCTCTTTTTCATCAATGTTCATTCAGCAATAGATTCAACAGGTAATTGGGTGAAATTAGCTTGAGTTTTGAGTGGAAATAGTTGATTACTGCTAATATTTCCTGTGTATGTCTCTACAGTAATGATGATAAACATTTGTGGAACAGAACATTTCTGGGATCTGGGGATAAAGTCACTTTTTACAGAAGTTAAGATCTTTGCAAAATTTTAAAACATCACATAAAATAAGGAGAATTATACTTAACAAACTTTGAGAGGATTAGAGAAGCTGTTGGCCTAACTTGCAATGTTATGGAATTTCCTAGCCTAAAAGCACTTACAGGAGCTTGTTAGGTTAAAAGGCTGGCACTGCAGAGTCCAGATTAGTGTAGATGGCAGGTAGAAACTTATGCAGCAAGTGATCTGAGAATCAGGTAATGGTAATAAATATAGGGGTAGTAGGATATGTATTATTAAAAAAACAATTTGTTACAACAATTGTTAAATGTTTTATTCGGTAACTGCTTTAATATTGCCCCTTTCAGATAGCACATTTATTCATTTACCCTATTTCTCCCATGTTTCTTCACTTTGGGATGTTTAGTATATTTATTGTACTTCTTTTAAGCTAACAACTATATTACATGTTTTGAATTTAGAGGTACATCACCCGGAAAGAAATAAAATTATATATTATCTGTTTTAACTAACATTGTTTTTAAACACAAATTTATTCTGTTTCTAGACTTAAGAATATCCTATAAAATGATTTCATACACTCAGTTAAGTGCCTTATATTAATCTCTCTTTTTATGTTTTAGTATAAAACATGTAGTGGGGCTTCCAGGTTGTGCTAGTGGTAAAGAACCAGCCTGCCAAAACACAGGAGACATACAAGATGTGGGTTCGGGGACCCATGGGTCAGGAAGGTCCCCTGGAGGAGGGTATGGCAACCCACTCCAGTATTCTTGCCTGGAAACTCCTATAGACAGAGGAGTCCATAGGGTCACAAAGAGTCAGACACAACCAAAGCGACTTAGCACACATGAACACACATAAAACATATGGTAAAAGTTCTTGTTGACAAAACTTTCCAAGGGTTTCTAATTATTTCCTTAAAATAAATTTGTAGGAATAGAATTGCCAGATCAAAAGGAATGAATATATTAATGACTTCTCAGATGTATGGGAAAAAATTGGCCTGCAAAAATACAGCATCAATGTATTTCTCATCCTCAGTGAAATTTATACACAAACTTTTGCAATAATGTCTGTTGTTTCATAATTGAAAAATTGCAATTCAATAAAATCATAAATGTTAAAAATTACAAATTTATAGAGCTAGAAGATAAGTTAATAATTTAATATGGTCAATTAATTTAATTAATGTGGTGATTGGGTTCAAATCAGTTAATTAAAATGAGTAATTATATGTTACTGAGGAAACAGAAACATAATATGAAATCTAGATTTTTTTCATAAAATCTAAGTTCCAGTATTTCCTTGGTATAAATTTTTTATAGAATTTCAAATGCCTACTTATATCTTCTATATATCTCAAAATTAGAAATAAAGTAAGTGATATTACTAGACCACTGCCAAGATGAAACTATAATTTTACAGCTAAAATTGATTTCTTATTATATCTATCCTAGCTGACAACTTGAATGAAAATCTTTATTAGTCTGAGAAAACAATGGAGCAATTTTTTTCCAAAGTGCCTAATAGTCAGAACTGGGCTGTTTTTGAAAGGCTAATAAATGTGGTGAGATAATAGAATGGGAAAGGCTAGAGATCTTTTCAAGAAAATTAGAGATACAGAGAGAATATTTCATGCAAAGATGGGCACGATAAAGGACAGAAACGGTATGGACCTAACAGAAGTAGAGGACATTAAGAAGAGGTGGCAAAAATACACGGAAAAACCATACAAAAAAGATCTCCATGACCCAGATGACCACGACGGTGTGATCACTCATCTAGAACCAGACATTCTGAAATGTGAAGTCAAGTGGGCCTTAAGAAGCATCACTATGAGCAAAGCTACTGGAGGTGATGAATTCCAGTTGAGTTATTTCAAATTCTAAAAGATGATGCTATGAAAGTGCTGCACTCAATATGCCAACAAATTTGGAAAACTCATCAGTGGCCACAGGACTGGAAAAGTCAGTTTTCATTCCAATCCTCAAAAAAGGCAATGCCAAAGAATGTTCAAACTACTGCACAATTGCACTCATCTCAGAGGCTAGTAAAGTAATGCTCAAAATTCTCTAAGCGAGGCTTCAACAGTATGTGAACTGTGAACTCCCAGATGTTCAAGCTGGTTTTAGAAAAGGCAGAGGAATCAGAGAGCAAATCGCCAACATCCATTGGATTATCAAAAAAGCAAAAGAGTATCAGAAGAACACCTATTTCTGTTTTATTGACTGTGCCAAAGCTTTGACAGTGTGGATCACAACAGACTGTGGAAAATTCTTCAAGAGATGGGAATATCAGACCACCTGACCTGCCTCCTGAGAAATCTGTATGCAGGTCAGGAAGCAACAGTCAGAACTGGACGTGGAACAACAGACTGGTTCCAAACTGGGAAAAGAATATGTCAAGGCTGTATACTGTCACCCTGCTTATTTAACCTATATGCAGAATACATCATGAGAAATGCTGGACTGGATGAAGCACTAATTGAATTAAGGTTGCAGGGAGAAATATCTATAACCTCAGATATGCAGATGACTCCACCCTTATGGCAGAAAGCAAAGAAGAACTAGACCTCTTGATAAAAGTGAAAGCGGGGAGTGAAAAAGTTGGCTTAAAGCTCAACATTCAGAAAACTAAGATCATGGCATCTGGTCCCATCACTTCATGGCAAATAGATGGGGAAACAGTGGAAACAGTGTCAGACTTTATTTCTTGGGCTCCAAAATCACTGCAGATGGTGATTGCAGCCATGAAATTAAAAGACACTTACTCCTTGGAGGGAAAGTTATGACTAACCTACATAGCATATTAAAAAGCAGAGACATTACTTTGCCAACAAAGGTCTGTCTAGTCAAGGCTATTGTTTTTCCAGTGGTCATGTATGGATGTGAGAGTTGGATGGTGAAGAAAGCTGAGCGCTGAAAAATTGATGCCTTTGAACTGTGGTGTTGGAGAAGACTCTTGAGAGTCCTTTGGACTACAAGAAGATCCGACCAGTCCATCCTAAAGAAGATCAGTCCTGGGTGTTCATTGGAAGGACTGATGTTGAAGCTGAAACTCCAATACTTTGGCCACCTCATGCGAAGAGCTGACCCCTTGGAGAAGACCCTAATGCTGGAAAGGATTGGGGGCAGGAGGAGAAGGGGATGACAGAGGATGAGATGGCTGGATGGCATCACCGACTCAATGGACATGAGTTTTAGTAAGCTCCGGGAGTTGGTGATGGACAAGGAGGCCTGGCGTGCCACAGTCCATGGGGTCGCAGAGTCAGATAAGACTGAGTGACTGAACTGAAATGAACAGAGATAACTTTTATGGATATATTTAGACTTAACAGACCTCTTTAGTTTAACAAGATGTCTAAATATACAAAACATGTATAAGACAAAAAATAATGTATTAGTTTTTAAAAAATATTAGCTTATTGTAAACTGTATATTAAGATGGTGAAAGTCCAAGACTAGCTTTGCTAGATCTCAATCAAACATTTTTATCAATCTTAACTTGTAAAGCTTACCATGCACTTATTCAATGTGTATTTCTTTCTTCCTTTTTTTTTTTTTTTTTTGATAGTGGAGTGCAGTTTATTACATGGGCGGGCCCAAGGCAGAGTCTCCTCTTAGCCAAGGACCCCGACAAGCATTTGTGAAAATCTTTTATACCCCATGTGTACGTGTCCAAACCCACCAGCCCATATCCCTTGAGGCTTACAAAGGAAGGGTAAATACAATCACAATAACCCCATCATTCACATGTTTTGTGTTCAAACAGTTAATAATCAACAAGCCTGCGGTTATATTCCAACCAGTTAATAACCAATAAGCCTGTGGTTACATTCCAATAGATACTCTCCAGAGGCAGGGGTGATTAGTGTCTGTTTTCTCTTAACCTGGATGTGACCTTCAAGGTTCCCCTGCCCAGAGGGGGTCTTATCCTTCCATTGTCATTCCCACAGGCGCTAAGCAGATTTCAGAGTCCATTGGAGAGGCGGCCGCGCACGACCAGCATGGACAGGCCTGAGATGGAGTCCAGGCCCTATGAATTCCTTCTTCATTCCCCCCCTCTTGATGCTCTTAGTTTCCATAACGAGCATCATTTATTGAGATATATAGTACCTTAGCCCTCCTGCCACCCACATGAGAGAATGCTATCAACCTCTGGGTTACAAAATTCACACGGCATTGTAGGAAGCAGGACCCACAGAGCAGTATGATCAAGATTACAATGGTTTTCCACCAGTCTCCCTTTACCCAGGAGAGGACTGAAGTCCAAAACGGAATATTTTCATTGCATATCCTCCAAGGCAGTAGATACATTTTCAGACAGGTCAGGGATGTACACACAACATTCAACTTTAATTATGGTGCAAGTCCCTCCTTGGGCTGCTGTGAGTATGTCTAATGCCATCCTATTTTGAATTACTGCCCTCTTCATCTGAAGCCCACAGAGCCACTGGGTCCCATTGTGGGGTACCCAGTGGATTCCAGGATTATATTTCCAGTCAGAACCAGGCCACTGAGCAGACTGATTGGGGTGATAGGTAACTTCCTAGATTTGTTTACATTGTTCAGGGGACAAATAACAATTTTTTTGGGTCTAGGGGACGATCTCCAAATCCAACTTTCTGTTCTTTTTGTTAGCCCTTTTCCTCTTTAATTTTAGAAAGGAAAGTTCCTTTCTGTTGTTCTAAAAAGGAGCACAGTGGTATGAAGTGCCCACCGATACCCACCAGGGGAGTCTGTCCATTACTGACAGGGGCCCCACATACCCAACAGTTGGCGGAGTTGTGGCCCACGAGATGAAGACGTTGTCCTGTGCAGGAGCAGTGGTCAGGTTCAGAATTGCATTGGTGAGGCCGAGCAGCAGGAGTCATTTACCCAGCTCCATCCTGTAGAGGGCTCGTCCCGGACCTCGTAATGGTCTTGGTTTCCCGTGGGTCGGTGGGGTCCTTCTGGGTGGTCCACTTTGCTTCCTTCGGGTCAGCATGGTATGCCTTCTTCGCTCTGGTGTGATGGATCAAGGGACAATACCTACAACTTTAACTGCAGTAGGAGTAGTTAGAATAACATAAGGGCCCTTTCACCAAAGGGCTAGCAAATCATGTTTCCAATCTTTGACCCATGCTTGGTCACCAAGTGTAAACTCATGAATCTGTTCCCCAAGGGGGAACGGCACCCTTTCTTGTACAAACTTAGTTACTCGATTTATTATCTTACCCAGTTCCATCTGCTGTGAAATCCTATCCCCCCTTATCAGAGGCAAATTTGTTGACACCTGTTTTATTATGGGAGGAGGCCTCCCATACACAATTTCGTGTGGAGAATAGCCTTGGGACTGCGGGGTCATCCTGAGTCTGAGCAGAGTCAATGGAAGCAAGTCCACTCAGGAGCAGTCAGTCTCTCTGATCCACTTGGAGGGTCTCTTTAAGTGTCTGGTTGGCTCATTCCACCGTCTCAGAACTCTGGGCCCATATGCAGTGTGCAGTTTAAAGTTTTGACTAAATCAGCTACAAAAGCTGGGCCATTGCCTGATCCAATGCTCGTAGGAAATCCAAATCTGGGAACCATTTCCCTAAGCAGGCACCGGGCTACTTCTGATGCTCTTTCAGTCCAGGTAGGAAAAGCTTTTACCCATCTCAAGAATGCACATACCATGACCAGCAGGTAACGGTAGTGTCGGTAAGGTTTCATTTCAGTGAAGTACACTCCCAGGTGTTCAAGGGGCAGCATGCCTTTCAGCTGAATACCCAGAGGTTTTTGTCTGAATACCCGAGAGGCAGCATTAACCTGTGAGCAGGCAGCATGGCCTAGGTGGGTCGCTTGGTGTGTTTGGCTTACCAGAATGTGTGCCAGCTCCTCCGGTACCAATAATTTGCCACTTGGCAATTCCCACCATCTCTTTTCAGTCTTGATGGCCCCTTCCACTTTGGCTAACCTGACAGCCATTGTCCTTGTTTTATCAGGCTAGTGCCCTCAGTATATAGGACCCAATTAGGGTCTGGAACCTTGAGCCCTTCTTTAAAACAAACCCCAGATACCTCACCTACTCTTTGTAGATCTGTGCCTTCTTCTTCGACACCCAGTAACCTGCTTCCATCAACAGCTGGAGCAGTGCATTTGTCCCTTTCCAGCATTTTTCCTTGGTCTCAGGCACCAGCAGCAGGTCATCCCCGTATTGTAGGAGCTGACATCCATACTCTTCCGGATGGAATGAGTCCATATCAGAAGCCAAGGCTTCCCCAAAGATGGCTGTGGAGTTAGCCTTTGTTATCTGGTGCTCCCGACTGAATCTTCCCATTCAAAGGCAATGATGGGCTGTGACGCTGGGGTGAGGTGTATGCAGAAGAAGGCATCCTTGAGATCTAGGCAAGTGTAAATTTTAGTCCTCGGTGGGAGGAGGCTAAGCAAGGTATAGGGGTTTGGAACAGTGGGGTGTAAAGTCACAGTAGCCTGGTTGACTAGCCTGAGATCTTGTACAGGCCTATAGTCCTGTCCTCCTTCCCTTTTGACTGGCAGGATTGGCATATTCCAAGCCGACTGGCACTCTACTAGAAGGCCTGCTTGTTTCAATCTATTGATGTGGGGCAGTATGCCCACCCAGGCCTCCATCCATAGCGGGTACCAGCGCCCTCTAACCGGGATGGTACCTGGTTTGAGTTCCATTATCACTGGGGCGTGATGTTCAGCCAGCCTGGGGGGAGGGGTGTTGTCTTCCACCCAGACCTCAGGGAATAATTGAGTTAGCTCCCTCATGCTCTTCTGGCCCACCCGGTTCTGCCTTCAGAGGCTCATGCAACTTCCACTCATCTTGGGTTGGCACTGAGAGAGAGGGCAAATAAGTCATAGAGTCTGTCCAGAAGGTGGGCCTCTCCTCAGGGGAGAAAGTCACCTGTGCTCCTAGTTTGGAGAGCAAGTCTCTTCCCAACAGGGGTACTGGGCACTCAGGAATGTCACTTGGTGCCCCCCCCATCTGACATTTTCTGGGCTGGCAAAACGATTTAATCATCTCTCCTCCCGATACCCCAGTTACAGTGGTAGTCTTTTTGGACAGAGGTGCCACAGGTTTTGTTACTACCGACAGTTCTGCTCCTGTATCCACCATGAAGTCAATGTTTTGGTCCCCCACTTTTACGGTTACCATGGGCTCTCAGGGACCTGATATCTGAGCCCTGGCAGCCCTAGTTAATTTCCAGGTCAGCAAGCCCCACAACTGCGGGAGCTTCCTCTTCCTTCCTTGCCTTAGGGCATTCATTCTTCCAGTGGCCAAAAGCTCGGCACCGGGCACACTGGTTTGGCTGTAACGGGCCCAGGGCCTCCCTTGGGACCGGTTGAAGGACTGTCCTGTCCCTGGGGCAGATGAGGTTTTCCGGAGGGCCCAAGTTAGACTTTCCCAGAGCAGCAGCTAGCGCTGTAAGTCTCTTGTCTGTTCTCTTTCATTCCCTCCAGCTCTCTGGCAGAGCGCGGTCTCTGCTTAATTCCAACGTCTCCCTCCCCCTCTTGTCAGTACTCACCGGGAGAGGCGGGTATAGCTTGGGCGGTTCGGGTGGAGCCGGATCCTGGAAGTGTTGGCCAGAGGCTTCTGTCACCGGATCGGAGCCTGCCCAAACGGCGGCTCTACGAACTCCGGGAAAGCTGGCAGAGGAGTAGAGGCTGTTGCAGAAACTTCATCTGGCCCTGGATCGGGCATTAAGGCGGCCTCCGGTCCTGGTGAAGCACTGGGAGGCAGGCGTGTCATTATCCAGCATGGGGGAGGGGTCAGGTCATCCCCGTCCAAATCCTGTAGAATTTCCTTTTTTATCATCAGTCAATTTTTGTGCCATTAATATCTTTCCCTTTCCCTTCTGGATACAGCCAAGTAGAAGGGTCTCAAGCTAACCCTAGCCATGAGTCAATAGATGGATATTGATCCAGGTGTCCTGGCTCTACTGTGACTACTGTATAGATTGCTTCCACTATTTTTAAGTTCAGGGTGTTCTCTGGTGGCCATTCTGCTCCCATAGGGGGCCATTCGACCTCACAGAGTATGTGGAGGCAGTTAGGCTTCATCTTCACCCCATAGTCTCCTCCTAATCCATTCTTTAAATTTTTAATCATGCACTCCAATACAGTTACCTTAGATTCACTTCCCCCCATCTTGCTTACCTTCTCAGACCTTCTTCTACTTTTCCTTTTCGTTCTGTCTACGAAGTTCTCAGTACCCTATGTACTTTTGATATTTCCACTCAGTGACACTTCTGCCTCCTTCCTAATTGGGGTGAGAAGAGCCTTACCTGCCAGATCCCAGAGGGAGAAGGGGGATCGGCATGTCTTCACCTGCCGGTCAGCACAGCTGAACCAGAACATCACATGGTCCAAGACTGTTTCTCCCTTAAATTCCCTTCTGCCTTGGTGGGTTTGAAAACACAGATGGGTTAAACATCCCATGTCCCAGGCCATCTCCGGAAAAGCCAATTCATACTTCTGTATCCCCCTCCTTCTAGCCTAACAATTCCGAGGGGGTCAAGAATTTCATAGCAGACAGGACGCCTCCTGGGGGAAGGCAGAATACAAGCATACAAGGACCAGTTTCCTATCCTAAAAATCCCTTGGCGATTGCTTGGTAATAATTTTCCCCAAGACGACATGGACACACCTCCTAAATGTCCTTCACGAATTTCCTTCCTAAACCCTAGCACGCTCGTCGACCTGTGTACCAAGCAATCGCCACCTGCCTATTCCAGGCTCCTGTGGGTCCCCGCTCCTTCTAGTCCCTCCCAGGGGGGTGATCAGGCCCCCTCTTCCACCCTGCCGGGTGGGCTTCTCCTCACCTGAGCGCTCAGTTCCCCTGCTGCCATCCACTACCTGCTGACGTGAAGGGTCCGGGCGTTGAGAAGCAGAATCCTTCCAGAGGGGTGAGGCGCCTTCCCCCCTCTAGGAGATTCAAGCTACAAAGCCTCGGGGTGGCCTCAAATGAGACCTGTCTCCTCAAAGTGAGGAGTTTCCTGGCCAATGCACCAAATGTAATCCAGTTTCCATACATAAAAACATATCATCTGTAAATACAGACAATTTTATTTCTTCCTTTCCAATTCTTTGATATCTTTTGTTCTTGTTTTCCTTTCCTAATCTTCTTCCTTTCCATCTTTTATCACTCTCAAGTGAAAGTGAAACTTGTTCAGTCATGTGTGACTCTTTGCGACCCCATGGATATACAGCCCGTGGAATTCTCCAGGCCAGAATACTGGAGTGGGTAGCTATTCCCATCTCCAAGAGATCTTCCTAACCCAGGTCTCCCACATTGAGGGCAGATTCTTCACCAGCTGAACCACTAGGGAAGCCTAAGAAGTGGGGAGCCTATCCCTTCTCCAGTACATCTTCCTGACCCAGGAATCGAACCGGGGGTTTCCTACACTGCAGCCAGATTCTTCACCAGCTGAGCTACAAGGGAAGCCCTCTATCACTCAAAAGTAGCAATAATGTCATGCTCATAAACACATTCACACATGTGTGCACATACATGAAAAAACGAGAAATTGTTCCCTTTTCTATTTTACAAATGTTGGACCATTCCACAGAGAAGTTACTTTTTCTCCATAAACAATGTAACATGAGAATTCTTACCATCTACTAGAAAAAGATTTGACTAACTCTTTTCTAATTGACCTTTATGTAGTTCTTGTATGTATCATTCTTGAATTATAATAACAGTATGTTTTATTTCTTCATATAGAGCTCCAAAACGAAAATTGTTTGGCTTTTGTATTTGTGAACTTTTAATTTGAAGTTATCTTGAAATTCCCTTACAAGTAGAGATATTGAAAGTACCTTTAAATGTATGTGCTGCCGTGCTTATTTTGTGAAATTTCTAGTCAAATTTCTTTGATTCACTTTTCTTTAGATATTGTTACCTTTCCCTTACAACTGATAGAAAAAATTTCTGTATATTTTAGTAGAACTATTTTCCTTTAATACACCTTTAAAAATAGTTTCCCATTCACTTTGATTTTCATTTTTTAAAAAATTTCAGCATGTTTAAAAAACATATAAATTTAAATATTTATTTTCCAAATTTCCTATTATTCTTATAGCACCATTCCTAAGTTTATATTTCTGAGCTTGATATGTAACAAAAGTTTTCTTTATAATTCAATGAGAAAGCTACCTTTGTTTTAAAAAATTGTGATTTCATAATTAAATGTACACCTGGACTAAAACAAAATTTGACTTCTTCCTCACATTACATAAAAATGCATTATTCATGTAAGTAACATTTTTAAATATAAGGAAAAAAGACTTCTGGAAAAGATATTAAAAGATATGTGTAATATATACTGTATTTTATACCATTGCTTACTTTCAATATTTTTAAGTTTTTAAATTCCAAAAGTCCTATATTTAAATCAGAATAAAATATAATTTGTTAATGTTAGCCAGAACTGTTAATAATTATGTAGATATATGCATTGTATACATAGAGGAATAAATGAATGATGACTAAATAGATGAATATATGAAATAATATAAATAAAGTACCAATTTTAAAGCTAAATATTTGCAGTTTAAACATTTTTTATCCTCTGAATTACCTACTTCCCCAACGTTTTAAAAAATATATTGTACTTTTTAATTTTAGTATATTTTAAGAACTGTAGTGATTATTTAATATTCACCAATTTCTGCATTTTCACTTTCTTATTTTGTGATCTATGTTTTCAAACTGATGGAGTATTTTAAACATAAGCATTATTTACATATTTTATTTTGCTCTATTATCTCTCCTTTCCTTGATTGTTCATTTTCTTTTTGACCTTTTACACCTCTTGAATTATATTAATATTCCCCTGTGACTCAAATTTTTGAGGCTGGGATTGTAATTTCTCAAAGGTAAGTTCATTTCTACCCACAGACTAACCTCCACAATGATGCTAAAATACTAGGCAGAAAATTTCAAGTTTTCTTTTATGGGTGTGATTGATGCTTTCTGGCCCCATCCCAAATATTTCCTCCCTGCTCCAGTCCTGTGGCCTAAACTGCAGTTTTTCTATGATGGCATTTTCACTACAATCACTCAAGAGTTCATCTGATCTTTGCCACCATCAGATTAATCATGGACAATTGCTAATCACTCTGTGGTCTAGCTATAAATTTTTGATATCCAGAAAAATTTTATTAAATTAAAACTTTCAAAATTATATTTATTGACTGTATCATTTTGACATACATATTTGGGGAGTGAGGTGGGACTTCTTACATTTGTTCAGTCTTCTTGTCCACAATTGTTTTTCATTAATTACCTGTAGATAGATATGACATATTGCCATATCCCTGGTGCATGAGTCATACTTCAATTTGTCTTGAATCTTATTAAATACTGTTATTGTTTCTATGCTTTATTTCAATCCAAAGAATTTACATATACCATAGATATCTAGAAAATATTTTTGATTATTTTATTTATTTACCAATTCAAAGTTTTCTATGTAAAATTTCTTTAAAAAATGCAGTGACATAAAGGAAACTAATTTGTTAATTTTTATGAGTTCAGTTTCTTTGAGAATATATGGAGATGGAATGGACAATATGTTGTATCCTAGTTTTTTGGAAACAGTTCATGTAATTTCCAAAAGTTGTGAGAATTTAAAAGTAGAACAAACTGTAGTTATCTAAGTAGATGTTAGAGACATATCATAGTCTAAATTTATACATTCTAAAATTTGCTAAACATTTAAGGTAAGATAAACATATGTTACCATGTGACAATATTTCATGGGATTAATAGCTAAAATGAAGCAATGTCATCCTGCTTCTAAATTTGTTATCTGCCAGCTCCTGAGTGTTTTTTAATAACTCTTTTTTTGCACACTAAAGGTTGACTCAAACTTTGTTTCAGATTTTCCAGTTACAATATATATATTTTCCAAAAGAATTCTACAGTTTGAACTCAGAATTAGGCCATAATCCCAGGGCCACTCCAAAGTCTGACAACCCAGGACTGAAAAAGAACATCAAATGTCTCTTGTTCAGGAAAAAAGTGTCCTCTGGATCAACATTAGCCAGGCACACTTTGTCACAACAGGATCATTAAAATATTTAATTTGATCTTTTTCTGAGCACATGTAACTTCCCCTCCCCTCAAAATTAAAGTCACAGAAGAATGATAACCATCACTGTTTAAAATAAAAAGGTTTGAAAGAGACAAAGTTAGGCTATATTTTACAGGGAAATGCAATTTTTAGAAATAAATATGTAAATAGTAGTTATCATAATCCATAGGAAAATGCCTTAGATTTAGTTAGAAAGAAAGATAGGAAGCATAACATCACTGAAATAAGAGGAGATATTGGCAGGAATGAACAGGATAAGGAGAATATACACAGTACTTTCATAGTTCCAGTGCATGAATGTGGTGAACTATGAGTTGAAATCCATCTAATTGGCACAGAATTCCAAACGAAGCCACACTGCAGGTATCGCTTCTGGACGTCCATGTTCAGGGTAACTTTCTGACACTAACAAAACATAATTTAACAAAGAAAAGAACATATTAATGAAGCAAATAGCTAAAAAGTGGAGGAGATCATGCTGGGGAAATGTTTATAGAGGAATTTAAGAGATATTTGAATAGTGGTAAAAGATTAAGATCACACAGAGAAGATACATAGTAATAGAAGATGATGCCTTCTGGGTTACTTTAGCTTTTCTAGTTGGTGGAATAGGAGGTAATCCAGGCTGTAAATGACTGTGGTAATCCAGTGTGAGAGACACACTGTAGATTTTATTCAATTAATGTTATGAGTTCTGATAATATGCCTGACTGTTCAAAAAATTTGAAGATGTTTCTGCCTTAGTTATCTCCTTGCTACTTCCAGGAAAGGATTCCATTCAAAGGGCCTAAGATAAATAGAAGTGAAATTGTATATATATATATACACACATATATATATGTATATACATATACATACATATACATATATATATAATCTATAACATATAAATAAGTATGTATGCAAATCACAATTATTTTAAGAATTTAGAGAGATGAGTAGGGAGATCATAATGAGTACAGGAAAATGAGGATATTACAGGAAAAAAAGTATCATTGCTTAGTTATTTTCCCTAGATAAAATTTAAATTTACCAAGAATTGGGACTACCTTATCATATATATATTTTGTGCCATTATATTACTTGCCATAGGATTCAAGTTAAAATAAATTCTCAGTGAATATATGATTAATATTTTCTTTAAACTTACTAGAGTTTTTTTGCAAGAGATTTTTTTTTATTTTAGCAAGTCATCTTTTGACTTTAGTCAAAAAGAGCATGAAAGATAGGTGGTTTTGTAGAACAGTTTATCTATTTGACTTTGCTGTCTCAATGATTGAAAGTAAATTTCCAATGGATTTGCATGTTTTATTGCAGTAAATCAAATAGAACAAAGAGTAAGAAACATCAATACATCTGAGGTTTCTTCATATTTGTTTCATTAATTTATTCATACTCATTGAATTCTAGTATATAACTGACCTCCTGAGTTATAGATAAAAGTGCATCCCAGTCCTGATAGTTCCTGGCTTATTGTTACCATACCCTAGTTTATAAAATTTGTTATTATTATCGTGTTCTTACTTGTAGTTTCAATATTTCCAATGCCAGATTTACTCAAATCGGTTCAGTTCAGTTCAATCAGTCGTGTCCAACTCTTTGAGACCCCATGGACTGCAGCATGCCAGCCTTCCCTGTCCATCACTAACTTCCTGAAAGTTACTAAAACTCATGTCCGTTGAGTCAATGAGGCCATACAAACATCTCATCCTCTCTCATTCCCATCTCCTCCCACCTTCAATCTTTCCCAGTATCACAGTCTTCTCCAATGAGTCAGTTGTACACATCAGGTCGAAAGTATTGGAGTTTCAACTTCAGCATCAGTCTTTCCAAAGAATATTCAGGACAGATTTCCTTAGGATTGACAGGTTGGATCTCCTTGCAATCCAAGAGAATCTCAAAGTCTTCTCCAACACCACAGTCGAAAGCATCAGTTCTTCAGTGCTCAACTTTCTTTATAGTCCAACTCTCACATCTACACACAACTATTGGAAAAACCGTGGTTTTGACTAGATGGGCCTTTATTGGCAGAGAAGTGTCTCTGCTTTTTGATATGCTCTCTAGTTTGGTTATAGCTTTTCTTCCAAGAAGCAAGCATCTTATAATTTAAGGCTGCAGTCACCATAGCAGTGATTTTGGAGTCCCCCTCTCCAAATAAAATATCTCACTGTTTCCATTGTTTCCCCATCTATTTGCCATGAAATGATGTGACTGGATGCCCATGATCTTAGTTTTCTGAATGCTGAGTTTCAAACCAAAATTTTCACTCTCCTCTTTCACATTCATTAAGAAGCTCTTTAGTTCTTCACTTTCTGCCATAAGGGTGGAGTCATCTGCATATTTGAGGTTACTGATATTTCTCGCGGCAATCTTGATTCTAGCTTCTGCTTCATCCAGTCCAGCATTTCTCATAATGTACTCTGCATAAAAGTTAAATAAGCAGGGTGACAATATACAGCCTTGACGTACTCCTTTTCCTATTTGGAACCAGTTTGTTCCATGTCCAGTTCTAACCATTGCTTTTTGACCTGCCTACAGATTTCTTAAGAGTCAGGTCATGTGGTCTGGTATTCCCATCTCTTGAAGAATTTCCCACAGTTTATTGTGATCCACACAGTCAAAGGCTTTGGCATAGTCAATAATGCAGAAATAGATGTTTTTCTGGAACTCTCTTGCTTTTTTGATGAACCAGTGAATGATGGGAATGTGATCTCTGGTTCCTCTGCCTTTTCTAAAACCAGCTTGAACATCTGGAAGTTCACGGTTCATATATTGTTGAAGCATGACTTGGAGAATTTTGAGCATTACTTTACTAGAGTGTGAGATGTGTGCAATTGTGCGGTAGTTTAAGCATTCTTTGGCATTACCTTTCTTAGAGACTGGAATGAAAACTCACCTTTTCTAGTCCTGTGGCCACTGCTGAGTTTTCCATATTTACTAGCATACTGAGTTCAGCAGTTTCACAGCATCATCTTTTATGATTTAAAATAGCTCAACTGGAATTCCATCACTTCCACCAGCTTTATTCATAGTGATGCTTCCTAAGGCCCACTTGACTTCACATTCCAGGATTAGTTGCTCTGGGTGAGTCATCACACCATCGTGATTATCTGGGGAGTGAAGTTTTTTTTTTTTTTTGGTACAGATCTTCTGTGTATTCCTGCCACCTCTTAATATTTTGTGCTTCTGTTAGGTCCATACCATTTCTGTCCTTTATTGAGCCTATCTTTGCATGAAATGTTCCCTTGATATCTCTAATTTTCTTGACGAGATCTCTAGTTTTTCCCATTCTGTTTTCCTCTATAGCTTTGCACTGATCACTGTGGAAGGCTTTCTTATCACTCCTTTCTATTCTTTGGAACTCTGCATTCAAATGGGTATATCTTTCCTTTTCTCTTTGGCTTTTCACTTCTCTTCTCCCAGCTATTTGTAAGGCCTCCTCAGACAGCCATGTTGCTTTTTTGCATTTCTTTTTCTTGGAGATCGTCTTGGTCCCTGTCTCCTGTACAATGTCACAAAACTCCATCCATAGTTCATCTGGCACTCTGTCTATCAGATCTAGTCCCTTAAAACTATTTCTCACTTCCACTGTATAATCGTTAGGAATTTGATTTAGGTCATACCTGGATGGTCTAGTGGTTTTCCCTACTTTCTCAATTTAAGTCTGAATTTGCCAATAAGGTATTCATGATCTCAGCCACAGTCAGCTACCAGTCTTGTTTTTGCTGACCATATAGAGCTTTTCCATCTTTGGCTGCAAAGAATATAATCAATCTGATTTTGGTGTTGACCATCTGGTGATGTCCATGTGTAGAGTCTTCTCTTGTGTTGTTGGAAGAGGGTGTTTGCTCTGACCAGTGCGTTCTCTTGGCAAAACTCTATTAGCCTTTGCCCTGCTTCAATCCGTACTCCAAGGCCAAATTTGCCTGTTACTCCAGGTGTTTCTTGACTTCCTACTTTAGCATTCCAGTCCCCTATATTGAAAAGGACATATTTTTTGGATGTTATTTCTAAAAGGTCTTGTAGGTCTTCATAGAACCATTCAATTTCAGCTTCTTCAGTATTACTGGTCAGGGCATGGACTTGGATTACTCTAATATTGAATGGTTTGCCTTGGAAAGGAACATAGGTCATTCTGTCATTTTTAAGATTGCATCCAAGTACTTCATTTTGGACTCTTTTGTGGACTATGTTGCCTACTCCATTTCTTCCAAGGGATCCTTGCCAAAATAGTAGATATAATGGTCATCTGAGTTAAATTCACCCATTCCAGTTCATTTTAGTTTGCTGATTCCTAAAATGTCAATGTTCATTTTTGCCATCACCTTTTTGACCACTTCCAATTTTCCTTGACTCATGGACCTAACATTGCAGGTTCCTATGCAATATTGCTCTTTACCACATCAGACCTCGCTTCTATCATCAGTCACATCCACAACTGGGTTCTGTTTTTGCTTTGGCTCCATCCCTTCATTCTTTCTGGAGTTATTTCTCCACTGATCTCCAGTAGCATATTGGGCACCTACTGACCTAGAGGGTTCATCTTTCAGTGTCCTATCTTTTTGCCTTTTCATACTCTTCATGGGGTTCTCAAGGCAAGAATACTGAAGTGGTTTGCCATTCCCTTCTCCAGTGGACCACATTCTGTCAGACCTCTCCACCATGACCCGACCATCTTGCATGGCCCTACATGGCATAACTTAGCGTCATTGAGTTAGACAAGGCTGTGGCCCATGTGATTAGATTGTTTAGTTTTCTGTGATTGTGGTTTCAGTCTGCCCTCTAATGCCATCGCTCAGCGCCTACCCTCTTACTGGGGTTTCTCTTACCTTGGACATAGGGTACCTCCTCTCTGCCACTTGCCGCTCCAGCATCGCGAAGCCACTGCTCACAGCTCCAGTTTCTTCAGCATTACTGGTTGGGGCATAGACTTGGATTACTGTGATATTGAATGGTTTCCCTTGGAAAGGAACAGAGATCACTCTGTTATTTTTGAGGTTGAACTCAAGTACTGCATTTTGGAATTTTTTGTTTGCTACTCCATTTCTTCTAAGGGATTCTTGCCCGCCCTAGTAGATATAATGGTTATGTGAGTTAAATTTGCCCATTCTAGTCCATTTAGTTCACTGATTCTTAAAATGCCAATGTTTACTCTTGCCAACTCTTGTTGGATCATTTCCAATTTGCCTTGATTCATGGACCTAACATTCCTGGTTCCTATGCAATATTGTTTTTTTTACAGCATCAGACGTTACTTCCAGCACAAGCCACATCCACAATTGGGCATTGTTTTTGCTTTGGATCCGTCTCTTCATTCTTTCTGTAGCTATTTCTCCACTCTTCTTCAGTGGCATATTGGGCACCTGGGGAGCTCATCTTTCAGTGTTACATCTTTTTGCCTTTTCATTCTGTTCATGGAGTTTTCAAGATAAGAATACTGAAGTGGTTTGCCATTGCCTTCTCCAGTGTACCACATTTTGTCAGAACTCTCCACCATGACCCGTCCATCTTAGGTGGCCCTACACGGCATGGCTCATAGTTTCATTGACTTAGACAAGGCTGTGGTCCATGTGATCAGTTTAATTAATTTTCTGTGACTGCAGTTTTCATTATGTCTGCACTCTGAGGGATAAGGAAAAGCTTATGGAAGCTTTCTGATGAAAGAGACAGACTGGGTGAAACTGGGACTTGTTTTGATGGGTGGGGCCATTCTCAGTAAATCTTTAATACCGTTTTCTGGATTTTCTGATGGGCGGGGCTGTGTTCCCTCCCTGTTGTTTGACCTGCGACCAAACTATGGTGGAGGTAATGAAGACAATACGACCTCCTTCAAAAGGTCCCATGTAGGCACTGATACACCCAGTGCCCCTGACCAGTGACCCATTCCTCTGCCAGAGTCCTGGACACTCCCGGGCAAGTCTGGGTCAATCTCTTGTGGGGTCACTGCTCCCTCCTCCTGGGTCCTGGTGTGCAAAAGGTTTTGTTTGTGCCCTCCAAGTTACTGTTTTCCCCAGTCCTGTATGAGTTCTGTAATCAAATCTCACTGGCCTCCAAAGTCAAACTCCCTGGAGAGTCTCAGTCCCTTTGCCAGATTCCCAGGTTGGGAAATCTGTTGTGGGACCTAGAACTTTCTTAGCAGTGCAAGAATTTATTTGGTATAATTGTTCTGCAGTTTGTGGGTCGTCTGCTCAGCAACTGTATGGTGGGATTAATGGCGAACTCCTCCAAGAGGGCTTATGCCACAACCAGGATTGCTGCAGCCAGAGCCCCTGCCCCTGAGGCAGGCCACTGCTGACCTGTACCTCCACAGGAGACACTCAGACACTCAAAAGCAGGTCTGTCTCAGTCTCTGTAGGGTCTCCCGGTGAACACTAGGTTTTGTTTGAGCCCTCTGAGTGTCTCTGGTGGTTATGGGTTTGATTCTAAATTCTATTTCACCCCTCCCACCATCTTGCTGGAGAAATATCAATAACCTCAGATATACAGATGACACCACCCTTATGGCAGAAAGTGAAGAGGAACTAAAAAACCTCTTGATGAAAGTGAAAGAGGAGAGTGAAAAAGTTGGCTTAAAGCGTAACATTCAGACAACTATCATGGCATCTGGTCCCATCACCTCATGGGAAATAGATGGGGAGACAGTGGAAACAGTGTCAGACTTTATTTTTTTGGGGCTCCAAAATCACTGCAGATGGTGACTGCAGCCATGAAATTAAAAGATGCTTACCCCTTGGAAAGAAAGTTATGACCAACCTAGACAGTATATTAAAAAGCAGAGACATTGTTTTGCCAAAAGGTCCATCTGGTCAAGGCTATGGTTTTTCCAGTGGTCATGTATGGATGTGAGAGTTGGACTGTGAAGAAAGCTGAGCGCCCCAAAATTGATGCTTTTGAACTTTGGTGTTGGAGAAGACTCTTGAGAGTCCCTTGAACTGCAAGGAGATCTAACTAGTCCATCTTGAAGGAGATAAGACCTGGGTGTTCATTGGAAGGACTGAGGCTGAAACTCCAGTACTTTGGCCACCTCATGCGAAGAGTTGACTCATTGGAAAAGACCCTGATGCTGGGAGGGATTGGGGGCAGGAGGAGAAGGGGACGACAGAGGATGAGATGGCTGGATGGCATCAACGACTCCATGGGCATGAGTTTGAGTAAACTCCGGGAGTTGGTGATGGACAGGGAGGCCTGGTGTGTTGCGATTCATGGGGTCGCAAAGAGTCGGACATGACTGAGCGACTGAACTGAACTGAACTAAACCATCTTACTGGGGCTTATCCTTTGCCCTTGGGCATAGGGTATCTTTTCTCGGTGGGATCCAACATTCTCCTGTCAATGGTTGTTCAGCAGCAAGTTGTAATTTTGGAGTTTTCACAGGAGAAGATGAGCTCACGTCCTTCTACTCATCTCCAGCATTGCAAGAGGATTCTTTACCAGAGGAACCAAAGGGAAGCCCATTTACTCAACTAAGAATCCTAAATTTTTAAGAAACCTATAGTATATGGGATTCTGCAAGTTTATGCTCTTTTGTGATTTCTTCCAGAGAATTAAACATTCTTCTTATAGGATTTTATCTTATCTACCCAGGTGTTCCTGTAAAACTTGAATTAGACTATCTCCTTAGTTTAGCCGTTTTCAGGCTGATTCATAAAAAGAAATGAACAACAATAATTCCAGCACATGTTCTCCATTGTAAAATTAGATTGCATAATATATTGCTTTAGCTCATGAAGATGGATTCTGTCCTTCAAAAAGATACATTGAACAAAGTCACACATGTCAAAAAGACATTTGTGTAAATGAAGATGTAAGAACTTATTTTTTCACCTCTACTATCTCAAAGATTACAAAATTAACTGCACTTACAATATCTAAAATTTTTGTTGATTGGGAAAACTGTTATGTTTGAAGACACAACATATGACTAAAATTATTTTTAAATATCTCAATGAAATGCCTTAAACATTATGTATAAAAGCAGGCCCAAAAGGTTCCAACTTGTTTACCTGTGGAAACATTTCAAATATAATATACTTGCCAAATTGAGCAAATGAAACATTCTGACAAATCATTTAGTTACTCTGCATTTGGGATTCTAATTTTTGTTTCACTGTTAAAAAAAAAAAAGCAACTACATAGGTGATAATGATAATAGGTTTTTTTGTCTTGCAGTGAAGTTCCTCTGAGTCTTTTGCTCTTTGCATGTAAAGTTACATTTACTCTCTCAGCTGAATTAGTTTAATAAAACTTAGTGGAAAATCTTCAAACCTAATGAAGCACTCTAAAACGTAAAACATAGACAACCAAAGGTTGGACTACAGCTATAGACTTCCCTGCCACATACACTCAAAAAAAAAAAAAAAAAAGAAGAAGGAATCAGATTAGAGCATAAATTTTATCACAGTGAATATTTAGAAGAAAATTGAAGTTCAGTTGATGAAATATATAGTGTTTTCCACCCTTCACTGAGAATAAGCTTTTCTATAATTTGAATTATACATACACAGATAAATATATATATGTATTTATGATGTATTTCACAAATCCTGTGTGCATTTAAAAGCTCAGCTGCACAGGCTTCACTGAATAAATTATTGTTTTGTGTTGTGTTAGGACCAAAAAGAGCGTTGAAGTTTGAGATGCTCATGCGTGACCGAATGTTATGGATTCCCAAAGACTGTAGAAGGCGAGGCTAAGCTAAAGGCAATTGACATTATCACAGAGTTTAAAATCCAATTGCATGGACTTTTCTGAAGTTCAGATTGTCACACGATCTCTCTTTGTGAAAGCATCTCTGTTAGATTTAATTTACAAAGAGATTTAATGCCACATTACAATAAATAAATATAGTGAAGAGGGACAATGAAAACTAAATTAAGATAAAATGTACCTGAAAGACATTTGACTTATATAAAACACTAATAAATCAGCATAAGGTCAGTAAAAAAATGATGATGTATTTTGAATTACAGATTTTTTAAAAAGAAATACAAATTCTAAACCAAAGGATCCAGATCAACAAAGGGTATTAATGCTAAATATATTGTTTTAATATAAGACAAAAGTTTTTTTAAATTTTTTTCCATTTATTTTTATTAGTTGGAGGCTAATTACTTTACAATATTGTAGTGGTTTTTGTCATACATTGACATGAATCAGCCATGGATTTACCTGTATTCCCCAGCCCAATCCCCCCTCTCACCTCCCTCTCTACCCGATACCTTTGGCTCGACAAAAGTTTTAATTAGTGACATGGTACTAAATTTTAATTTTAATTACTCAGCATGGTTCTGAAGATAAGTAGTTTAACCAGAGAGTTTGTAATGTGTGGTCTTGATACACAACCTCTAAAACTTCAGTATCCTCACCGGAAAATGAGAGCTACTGTAAATTTCCCCATACACATTGTGGGTTGGGGCATCCTATGAAAAAATTATTGTTTAGATGGGAAATTGTGTCCACTCTTTGCAACCCCACGGACTGGAGCACGCCAGGCTCCCCTACCCCCTACTCCACTCTCTTCTGGAGTTTGCTCAGATTCGGGTCCATTGAGCTGTAGATGCTATCTAAGCATTCAACATCTGATGCCCACTTCTCCTTTTGCTCTCAATTATTTAGTGAAAAAACAGACATAAGATATTTTAAAACTGGAAAGTCATGAATAATTTAGTTGACATTTTGTTATTATTATTTTTCTCCAGCCCTGAATAGCAACAAAATATATGATGCCTTTCAAGATACTGTTTATATGTTTATATGCCTTTCAAGATAAAGTTTATCAATTATAAACATGTTTTATATGCAGTATTGGGGGCTTCCCTGGTAGCTCAGCTGGTAAAGAATCTGCCTGCAATACAGGAGACTCCAATTTGATTCCTGAGTCTGGAAGATCCCCTGGAGAATGGATAGGCTACCCACTCCAGTATTCTTGGGCTTCCCTTGTGGCTCAGCTGGTAAAGAATCCAGCTGCACTGTGGGAGGCCTGGGTTCAATCCCTGGGTTGGGAAGATTCCTTGGAGAAGGGAAAGGCTATCCACTTCAGAATTCTGGCCTGGAGAATTCCATAAACCATATAGTCCATGGGGTGGACTGACTACCTTTCACTTTCACTTTCATTGTGAAAATAGGGCTTCCCAGGTAGCACTAGTAGTAAAGAACCTGCCTGCCAATGCAGAAGACATAAGAGATGCAGGTTCTATCCTTGGGTCTGGAAGGTCCACTGGAGGAGGGAAAGGCAACCCACTCCAGTATTTTTTCCTGGAGAATCCCAAGGACGGAGCAGTCTGGCATGCTACAGTTCATGGGGTCACACAGAGTTGGACATGACTGAAACAATTTAGCACACAGGTTGTGAGCATGTTATCTCTTTATGAACAGAGACAGATTGAAATATTGTTGCATTTTCTTTTAATATGTTACTCTGAGCATGCTAGTTGAAAGGAAACAAGTAAAATTTTGTGTCTGTGTGTATTTACCAACAGAAGTCTGTATGTTGTAGAGTTGGTATTCCCAGCTAAAGATTCCCTCTTGTATCTAATTTAATTCTGTTTTAAGCTTATATTTTTGGCTTGTGCTTTCTGCTGGAATATAGCTCTTCTACACATGGACTGCCATATTTGACAAGTAGGAAATCTGTTGAAGCAGTTGCTCCATATTTTGTGTTACGTACACCAGTGCTATTTCTCTGCGTGAGAAGTGACTATTACAGCTAATGCCATCAGGTAAAACACATGGATGTTGTGTGTATGCTCAGAGGCCCACATTTTAGAGGCAAAACATATCATGGTGCTTTTGATACATTGCTTTTAAAATAACTAAATACTCTCACTGATTATGGATGACTAACCCAAGATAGATGTATTGGTTTGACTATTTCATCATTACTAGGTCTAAATCCCTGAGTCAGTTTCCCAATTCATCAGTTACTAGCCAGAATTTAGGCACACACATATTTTGTTAAGAGAAATGAGTTTATAAAATACTCTAGTACTTAAGATTAAGTATATCATTTACTGCCTTAAATTTTAAAAAACAATTCTTATCTCAAGAACAGAGTATTACATAGAGCCTTTTCACCTTTTCTTTTATGCATTCATTCACTTATTATGAACTATGAATTCCTTCATATAAATTATATATTTGCTAGGTTGCGTGAATACTCTTCTTTAAAATTCCATGTAGATATATACTGAAAAGCAGTTTTGATTGAGTGTTGTGTAGTTAGTATTTTTTGTGGGGACTGTTCTTGATAGTCTTATATGTAAAATTTGCCTAGTAGGAAAGTTAAGACAATGATAGCAATATCTTTCATATCTCACACTGAATGTATAGACACTTGATATTTCTTTTTAAAATATCAGATAAATATATCAAAGAATAAATATAAAATGTATAGATTAAAATTTTGTTAGCTTTAGAATATTGCTTTATAGTAAACAGAGCACTGCCTTATGTGTTTATACATAAACACACATGCTCATTCATTCATCAATATAGAAATGAATAAATGCTTATTCACAAGTGCTTGTAACAATTCATTGTCTTTCTTCATTTGCATATTTATTCAGAAGTCACCAAAGGCTAGAACAAAGAGACTTTAGGGAAAAGACAAGTAAAATATATACATGAAAAGGCAGACCCCAGAGACCTGTTTACTCATCTTCTTCCCCGGTGGCTCAGAGGTAAAGAATCGGCCTGCAGTGCAAGAAACATGCGTTCGATCCCTGGGTCAGGAAGATCCCCTGGAGGAGGAAATGGTAATTCACTCCAGCATTCTTGCTTGGAGAATCCCATGGACAGAGGAGCCTGGTGGGCTACAGTCCATAGGGTCACAAAGAGTCAGTACATGGCAAAAACAAGTGAGCACAAAGTAGTTACAGAACTGAATACTCTTTCTATTTTCTCAGACTACCTTGGCATGCGTTCGCGTCATCATCAGCAGAGCAAAAGTGCGCTGTTCCCTCTCTTGCATGCAAAAACAACTGGGCTCAGAGAATTAAATGGCTTCCTCAAGGTCCCCACAGGAATTAAATGGTAGGCTAAGAACTGAAGTCTTATCTTATTGTTTGAAGACTAATATTATTTCCAGGTATTCAGCTGTGGGCAGTTATTTATTGTTTGTACTAAAATATCTTTAGAGTAACAATAAAATTTTAGAGTACATTACCTTTAAAGAATGACATCATCAGGATTGCAATAAAGGTTGATCCTGACTTCAGTCTCTCTAATTAGATCAGTTAGCATCTATTACTAGAGGACATACTATTGTGAAAATTCTAGGGTATGGAGGTGAAGTTGAAGCACTCCCTTGACCACAGAGACCACAAAGGACTGTGTTAGCAAGGTAAGAGGAATGGCCACTCTCTGGCCACACTCTCTTGCCTCCAGGCTGGTGCCAGCAACCCCAAGAGGGCCATTCTTTCTCCAGTGGGAAGGAGAGGGACCCAGGCAGGCATCCAGACCCCTCCACGCTGTGGC
The DNA here is from genome assembly GCF_019320065.1 of Cervus canadensis. Classification (NCBI taxonomy): domain Eukaryota; kingdom Metazoa; phylum Chordata; class Mammalia; order Artiodactyla; family Cervidae; genus Cervus; species Cervus canadensis. Next base: position 62,685,127 of record NC_057398.1, on the reverse strand, counting down.
TTGCTTCCCAGGGGGCCCAGGCAGGTCTTCATGAGGATCAGAGGGGCAGGAATTTATGGAGTTTGAATATTAGAGATCAGATTGCGATGGGAAAGAAGGTTGGACATACAACATCTAGAACTCAGACCTTGGCAGACAATTCACAGCAGCACCCAGGCAAAATCCCAGCCAGCAGGTTTGCACATCTAGAGAGCCAAGATGATGGGCTCATCTGACCAGGGAATGTGGTGTATAGTCCCTCGGGTGCCCAAACGAAAAACCTTGCTGGCCTTGGAGCCTGATCTGCCTCTTCACCCAGAAAGGGAAGGTAGTTAATATCCCTGCCCACTGCTGAATTCAGTCCTCAGCCCTGTGTAACTAGAAAACCTGGCCAGACTGCCAGGGAAGCTATGTGACCCACATCACTCCAGCAGAGAGCCCAGCCAGTAAACCAGTGGCTCAAAGAATGAAATCCTTTTCAGCCTAGGCATCTGTTCTGTGTCCTCATCCAGAAAAGAAAGTCAGTTCATTCAACATACACAAATAGAAAAATGTGATATGTCATATTGATAGAATGACATATAAACATCATATGATCATCTTAATTATTGCTGGAAAAGTGTTTGAGAAAATTCAACATCTATGTTTGATAAAAACTCTCAACAAATTAGATATAGAAGTAACACACATCAACATAATAAAGACCATATACGACAAGCACACATCTCACATCAGACTTAGTGGCGAAAGATTAAAAGCTCTTTTTTACTAAGACCAGGAATAAGGTAAGGGTGCCCACTTTCACCAGTCCTATTCAACATAGTACAGAAGTTGTAACCAAGCAATCACGTAAGGAAAAGAGAAGTCATTAGAATTAGACCAGAGAAGTAAAATTGTCTCTATTTGCAGTTGACAGAATTTTATACATAAAAGATCCTAAAGGCTCCACTAAAAACCTGTTAGGTCTAATCAGTAAGTTCAGTAAATTTTTAAGATACAAAATCAACATACACAAATTAATAACATTTCTATACACTAGCAATTGATTTACTGAAAATTGAATGCAATCTCATTTATAGTAGCATCAAAAATAAGAATAAATTTATGGAAGGAGGTAAAAATTATAAGGCATTGATGAACAGAATTGAAAAAAATAAGTATAGACATATCCTGTGTTCATGGAATTTTTTTTTGTCCCATTGTATCATTTTGCTACTTTGTCAAAGAGTACACTTATGTGGGTCTATTTCTAAGTGACTTTTTTCTTGAGTCTTAGTTTCCCTTTAAGTTCAGCTGTTTTCTTATTACTTCTCTTCCTTTCTTGTTTCATATAATCCAGTTTCTCAAATTTCACAATGTGAAAAGTAGATGCTTTCTAGTATTTATTCTATGTTCAATGTTAAATCTATTTCAAAATACAGTAATTGTATATTGATGGTGTGAAAGTTACACTTTATTTTGTAGGTACTCATTCTTGTTTTTTCCCCATTTTTCCTGTTTATACATCTGTGAATGATGAAAACACTATACAGACCTATTTTCAAAAATAGGCCTATGGATTACCTTGTCTTCACTTCTTAAACATGAGTCTGCTTTAAGTATTCTCCTTATGGATAATGTATTGCAAGTTGGCAAATGTGCACAGCAAACTATCCTGTGTTTTTGCAAAGATGTGCATTTAATATCTAGATCAGTGCCCATAAAAAACGATCTGTGTATTTTCTCTCCCAAACTGTTCATGACTGGATTTCATTTCTGAATAATATAAAGTAGCCTGTAGTTTTAGTTGTGTCTCTCGATTTTAAAAAGTAACTGAAAAGTAAAAATCCCAGAGTATATTGTTACTAAAAGTTATTCAGCTGCAGTCTTTTCACTGTGACAATCTATGTAGGAAACAACTTGTCTCCTTATGTAAATACCAGCTTTATCGGTGGAAATCAATTTCTCAGCAAGTTATTTACTGGATAATGAAAAGATGCAATGGTCCTGGCTAGTCTTAAGAAAAAAAAAAATAGCTAAAACTAATTATAAAGAATGATGCAGTGAATATAAAGATACATATATATTTTAGAACTAGTGTTTTTCTTTTCTTTGAATAAATACCAGAAAGTTGGATAGCTGGATCATATCATAGATTTAAAAAAAAAAAGCCTCTTATCACACACTGGTACAGGATGAAGATGGATGTGTGAGGATGAATGCAGTCAAATGTCTGTAAGATACAGAAATGCAAAGGCATTGGGTGAATAGAATGAAATAATCTATTAGATTCCAATTCATCCTTCTTGGTTCTACTATTTTCCTTAGGGTTCCTGGCAAATTGATACAGGATAGGCTTTGAGGCAGATAACCTTGGTTTGCATAAAAAGCCTTCCCACTTTCTAGCAGTATGGCCTAGAATAATGTTTGTTTGTTTATACCATTTTCTACCACAATATTCTTATCTGCTAAGTAAACTTGGTAATTGTATCTACTTCATGAAGACTAAAGTCATCTATGCATGCTAAAAAAAGCTAATATTTATAAAATGTTAGTTACTGGCACACCATATATTTTAAATTATTTAACATTTGTTTAATACATATAAATAAATATCTATCATAGATATTTACTCAACTTTGTCAGTGGTAAATTAAAAGGTTAGATCAGATTTTCCTCAATGATATTTAAAGTCAAACATCTAACAGGCACTTATTGATATGTTTATTTAACATATAAATATATGATAGGAGCCAAAACCAAAGGAGCCAGCTCCTTTGGTTTTGGCTCCTATCATATAATATTTTTTTATCAGATCTGTCTACATCTTTCAGATATTTACCTGATTATTTTCCAAGAAAAGTTCCTGAAACATCAACCCTTTAAACTCTTTTTTAATTCCTTTTTGAGTTATACCTCATAAAATAGCCATTGTAACACCCAAGGCAGTGACTTTTTTCTTTCTATTTCCTGCAGCCTATTTTCCAAGCAGAAAATTATTTCAAATGAAGCACATATAGGATGGGGCTACATGGGGAGAACTGTAAATAGAGTGTATGGAATCTAAAAATGTTGCACAGAGATATGGAGGTAAATATTCAAAATAAAGAGGTTCTTCAGGGAGTTCACAACATCAATCAAAAATTACCTGGCACTCTCTTTTTCAAAAACTAAGGTTGCATATATTCATCACTGGTACCAAATTCCTCACATATCCAATTCTTTTTGCATGCATGATAAGTCATTTAACCCCATGGACTGTAGTCTGCCAGGCTCCTCTGTTCATGTCTTCCTCCAAGCAAAAATACTGGAGTGGGTTACCATTTCATCCTGCAGGGGATCTTCCCAACCCAGGGATCCAACCTGTGTCTCCTGCATTGCAGGCGGATACTTTACAGCTGAGCCATAAAAAAATTCGTGTATGTATAATGCTTTTACTTAATTGGTCTAGGAAAAAAATCTTTGAAATATTATTTCTTGAACTGATATGAGATGATTATTTTCCCTGTCAAGTTTTTATTTTCTCTTTTAAGGTCTTGGGAGCAAACTCTTCAAGATTGTTTTGGTTTCTATGTTTCTTAATGAAGATGGTAATGAGAGTTTTCTCTTAATAGTTGTGTAAATCCTGTTGAATGCATATAACGTCAACTCTGCTTATTCAGATGAGTTCTATTCAATTTATTTTAAAAATCTAAAGACATTCAATTATTGATGGCATCTATGTATGCAAATCAGTTTAACTGTTCTGATAGAATGTACTAGTAATTAACCTGTTACTAAATGTGTGCTTAACTAAATTACTCACTGAATCTCTTTTATGGGAAGCAAAATCAGGGTAAAATTTTCACCCATTTTGTGTACACAACCAACTTCTTTGATAAGTTCTAGTATCACATTAATTTTCTATCTTATTTTTTCCTGTAAAGATAGATTAGAGAGGGACCATTCAGGTGTAGGGGAATAAGAGGAACAAACAGTTATGCATAAAATAAGCTACAAGGATGTATTGTATAGCATAGGAAATATAGCTAATATTTTATATTAACTATAAATGACATATAAGCTTTAAAAATCTGAATCACCATTTTGTACACCTGTAACTTATATAATGTACATCACCTATAGTGTTAGTTGCTCAGTCATGTCTGACTCTTTGCAGCCCCATGGACTGTTTTCTGCCAGGTTCCTCTGTCTATGGAATGTCCCAGGCAAGAATATTGCAGTAAGTAGCCATTGCATTCTCCAGGGAATCTTCCCAACCCAGGGATCAAACCCGTGTCTCCTGCATTGCAGACAGATTCTTTACAGTCTGAGCCACCAGGTATACCACCTATATTTCAATTAAAAGAAAGAAAAGGGTCGCATGCATTGCTAAAACAAACAAACAAAAAAAAAAACCACAGTCTCCCATAGCTGTAAAACACTCTTACTTCAACACCACATATCGATCCTCCTTGAATGTCTTCAAGTTCATATTTTACTGTCTAGAAGTGTTCCTGTGTGCTGCTCAAATTGGTCCTTTTGGTTCTGTTATCCTTCCCATCATTTGCTACCTTTCTTGCTTTGTTTTTTGTGTATGTATATGTGTGTATTTCTACTCCTCCCAATTAAAAAAACAACAGTTTTACTGTTATCCCACAAAGATATTACTACTTGTAATGCTCTCTGACTTGTGAGTGGAGATGACTACTATATCATGTCATGATGGGTTGCACTGAAACCACCAATTTCCATTATCTTTGCCCATTAAATCACTATGTGTGGGCCTGCATCTGCCAATATCTATTTCAGGTTTTCTATGTCTGAAGAGCCACAAAGGAAGCCGGTGAATACTGGAGTGGGTAGCCTATCCCTTCTCCAGCAGATCTTCCCAACCAAGGAATTGACCCAGGTCTCCTGCATTGCAGGGGGATTCTTTACCAACTGACCTATCAGGGAAGCCCATTAAAAACTGCAGGTGATGGCATGTATTCAATATTTCATAATTTTACTCTTTCTTGTGTGTATGTGCTTGTCTGTGTGTGTGATTACTTATTTTTGTTGCTTTTTTTCCATCTACATCTAAAGCACAGCTGTGCAGATTAGCAAGCACCTTTTGGGCTATTCTGCACTTTTAATCTCCCAGACTCCTAAAAGTTAATTGTGCCCCTTAAATCTTTCTGTCATATGTCCGCTAAGGTTGCTCTGTTCTATATGAAACAACGGTAGGCTTGTACTAACTGAACATTACTGAAGCCTAGTGTAAACATGAATAATGTTCAAGCTTACACCCCTGCTGTATGACAATTATCTGTATTCGGAAAATTTTTATGAAAGCTTGGAGTCATTTATCACTTACAAGTTGACTTTTTGGATCTGATATGATTTGTGACATTGATCCATAAGTGAATGAATGAAACTATTCAAAGCTTGTCCTCAAAACAATGACTGACCTGCATTGAACAATATCAACCATCATCTAACCAAAATGGAATCTTACTAAGGACTGAGTCAGGATATTGTGCTTGGTTTGCATATGTGGTTAGTGCCTTAATTTCAATGCTAGTTTTTTTTTCTATATATACAATCAATGATTAGCTACATCACAATGATGTCTAATATTTTTAAAGCATAATGAACACACTTTTATTCTAATTTACTTTTTTTAACTTAGCGTTTTGCCACATTTTATTCTAATATTTTAAAGTACAGATTCAGCTGAAAATCACTGTGTATCTTTTCCCAGTTTTAATCTCATGCCTCCCCAGATAAATATACATCTTGAGTTTAGTATCTCATGTACATAATTATATTAATACCATGTGTATTCATAAACAACATATAATATTCTTATGCTTTCAAAATTAATATAAATGGCATTATAATAGGCAGATATCTCTGTAGCTTTCTTTTTTCTCATCACTGTTTTTGAGATTTAGCTATGATGATACATGTGAAAGTATCTCAGTAGTATCCAACTCTATATGACCCCATGAACTATACAGTCCATGGAATTCTCCAGGCCAGAATACTCGAGTGGGTAGCCGTTCCTTTCTCCAGGGGATCCTCTAAACCCAGGGATCATACACAGGTCTCCCCCTTTGCAGGCACATCCCCCACCAGCTGAGTCACCAGGGAATGATGATACATGTAGCTATAATGTATTTATTTTACACAGTATATAGTGTCCCACTGTCTGAATTCATCCTTCTGTCAATGAATGGTTAGGTGGTTTTTCATCTGACTTATTGCACAAGTAGACATACATACATTTTTGTTGTCAAATATTCCAATACTTTTGAAAAGGGAAAACTCTCCTTAAAATCCCCATTTCCACACCCCACTTTTTCCTTCTCAGATATAACTGGCACTATTAGCATACTGTGCATTCTTCCAAACTGATTTATTAGGATATCAAATTAAACAAACAAAAGATCACAATAATCTCTTTAAAAAGCCCTCATGTCTCTCCTTTTTGGAAGCCACTGCACTCTCACTTTTGTGATGTTTCAGCCCCAAATATTTGTAATTTCACAATTTTATTTTTTATAATAATTATGGTTAGTTTGAAAGCTTGTCATCACTTACACTGAAACTGTATCACAAAAATTTACTTTTACTCTAAAATTATTTTTCAATTATATTTCTTTCTTTTTTCTTTCTTTTTTTTTTAAATTTGGTCATGCTGTGCCACTTGTGGGGTCTTAGTTCCCTGACCAGGGATCAAAACCAGGCCACCAGTCCTGGAAGCACAGTCTTAACCACTGGACTACCAGGGAAGTCCCTATATTTCTTTTATTACTTTATGTTTTCCGATTTCATTGAGATATAAAATTGTGTAAGTCCAAGTGTACAGTGTGATTATTTGATATGTCCACATATTATGAAATGATCACCCCAATAAGTTTAGTTAATACCTGTCACCTCACATAGCTACAATTTTTGTTTCCTGGTAATGAGAACTTTTAAGATCTACTCTCTTAACAACTTTCAAATATATAATTTAGTATCATGAACTATAGTCATCATTGTCTATATTACCTCAGAAATCATCTTATGACTAGAAGTACATTTTGACCACCTTTGCCCAATTCTCTCACCCCACACCTCTCACTTCTGATAATTGAAAATCAGATCTCTGTTTCTCTGGATTTGTTTTTGTTTGTTTGTTTGTTTGTTTGTGGATTCCACATTTAAGTGATATCATACAATATCTGTCTTTGATTCATTTCGCTTAGCATAATGCTCTCAAAGTCCATCCATGTTGTCACAAATGGCAGTGCTTTTCCTTTGCCTAACTGAATACTGTTCCACTGTGTGTGTGTTTATTTCACATTTTCTTTATCCATTCATCCATGGATGGAAACTTGGGTTGTTTTCACATTTATTGTGAATAAGCTGCAGTGAACATGGGGGTACAGATATCTATTTGGACTCGTGATTTTGCGTCATTTGGTTGTACAGCCACAAATGGAATTGCTAGATCATGTGGCAGTTCGATTTTTAATTTTTTGAAGAAACTTCGTACTGTTTTTTGTGGTGGTTGTATACACATTTACGTTCCCACCAACAGTGTGCAAGGTATACTCAAATGTCTCAATCTTTTGTTCCAATGTTTTTTTAAGAAATAACATTCAGGAAAAAAATAAAAAAATATCAAAAGAAGAAAAACTAATCAAAGGATCAGTTCAGCTCAGTTCAGTCACTCAGTCATGTCTGACTCTTTGTGACCCCATGGACTGCTTCCCTTTCCATCACCAGCTCTCAGAGCTTGCTCAAACTCATGTCCATGATGCCATCATGTCAGTGATGCCATCCAACTATCTCATCCTCCGTCATCCCCTTCTCTTCCTACCTTCAATCTGTCCCAGCATCAGGGTCTTTTTTACTGATTCTAATAATCAAAGTATATTAACATATAATTCATGAAAAGAAGACTAAATTGGCAAATAGACATTATAACATATCTCTACATCACTTTGCAAACACACACCCACACACAGAGGTATGTATGCGTTCGTGCACATAAATATATTTGGAAAAAATGGCTCTCAGAGAGAATAAGGCAATTATTTTAAAGGTTTTATGGCTCAGCTTTCCTTTTTGTACTTGCAGTGACCCAGAAGGGATTCTGCCAAGGCTGGATCAGTGGAAGGCAATTTATGGTATCAGGGAGGTGCTCAAAGAGAAGCTTCTCAGCTATTCCTGGAAGAGACTGTGAGTTGACCTTTGACTCTGGCATCTTTGTAAATGCTAACTCTTGGCCCTTTCCCTTCCTCTTACCTGCAGAGGTCCTCTTCTCCTGCCATTTTGAAAATGAGCACCTTACTAAAGTATTACAAACTAGCTTACAAACTATAAGCCAAGAATCAAACAGTCTTTTTAAAATAACCATGCTGTTTGTCATTAGAGAAGAACTAATTTAAGAAGAAAAAATTATAAAAAGAAGAAAACTTGAAACTACATCATATGAATTCCCCTGGTGAAAATCAGTCCTTGGAAAATTGTGACCTATGCTTCCAGAGAAGGATTGCCTGGTGGTTTCTGGAGTTTGCCCCAAAGCTGAAAAAACTCATCATCACAAATGTGTTTTTCTGATGTAACATTTCCAGCACCTGAGAGATGATTGCTGAAAATTCCTTGCAGGTGTCTCAGAGATTACAACAAAGGCACAGAGACTGCTTTTCTTAAGGAGTTAGCAAAAAGTGTTTAGAAAAATAATCCTGGAATATGCTACCCTGCTCCGTTTATGAACCCTGACTGTTGAACTTATCACACATACCTGTCCGGCAATGATTAATGGGGATCATGCTAATAATCCAAAACCTAAATCTGAGTCTGGGATGGATAATTTATAGAAAGTGTTTCTTTACCAATGAATGATTTGTTGAAGAAATTAAATGACTTGATAATGTCTCAAGAAGCATGCCGGTGTTTATTTCTAAGCTCTGGCATTGAACAAAATGATTATAAAAACATTTATAATCATTTATACTAAACTAGACTAACTAAATTAATTAAATACTATCATTTATACTAAATATATAAATGATTTGATATCATTTATACTATAATACTGACATAATAATACTGGCTATTCTTTTAAAATGTGATTATTTTCCTTCAGAATTATTTTATTACTGAAATAATTTAATGTAAGTTTGAAAACATTTTCACATGATAAAAAATCTAAATAGTATTTAGGTAAAAGAACAAGAAGATTTTTTTTCCTCAAAGCTGTATTTTACTTTATGATTAGTAGGTGTATGTCAGACAATGTATCAGTAAGACAAACAGTGAACAAGTAAGTAAATACAGGCAGAGGAATCATATACATTATAGGTAATATTTGTTGAGCACTGGTTCTAGAACTGAATACTATTCAATAGCTCAAACGATGCAAGAAGATCAGCCATTTACACAGCTCTAATATTCTTGCTTCCCGTTTTAAAAAAGAGCATTATTTCCCCTGGTTTCTTCACTGTTTGGTCCTTCTTCCTGCTTCCCCATCACCGAGTGGACAACAGCTTAGACCTCTGGGCTTTGCTTAAAAGAATCCACGTTAATTATTGCTCATCAGCATTCATCATGGTGACAACTCCGGTTAGCAGTGCTATCTATTTTGTTCTCACCTTTCTGCTTGGCTGTCAAATGGAAGAATTTTATGGTTCTTAAGGGAACAATCCTTCTCTATGACCAGCTGCTTTGAGGAGAAAAAAAAAAAAAAAGTCTTTTCTTTAGTGTTGTACAGGCCTTGGTAATTCCTTGCAAATGAAATGGCACAAATGTAGCAATTAATAGTCTCCTTTAATTGAGTTCACTTATAACAGAGCAGAGTTAAACCAATTAAAACTCCATTGAACAAAATCCTGAAATTGAATGGTATTTCAAGTGCTTTTCAAAGATGATAAAACTTACATTGTCTTATAAAAATCATATCTGTATAGTGCTTGACCTAAAATTGAACTGCTTATTCTTAACTAAATATCTTCTTAAGTACAAAATAACTAACAAAATAGTGAAAAATCACTGGCCACGGTAGAGAGGAAAGACAGAATTTTCAAGAGATAAACCCAGTAATTAAAGGGAAGCACTTGGGAATATTCCAGGTGCCTGAGATAGAAGGCAGCTTTGGCAGGAATCAATGTGAGGGACTTTAAAAGTAGTAACTGTAAATCAGAACAAACTCTCCTTGATAAGAATTTCCATCCTGCTGAAAGTCATGGAACAAAAGACTGGTTCCAAAGTGGGAAAGGAGTGTGTCAAGGCTGTATAATGTCACCCTACTTATTTAACATATATGCAGAGTAGATCATGGGAAATGCTGGACTGGATGAAGCACAAGCTTGAATCAAGATTGCTGGGAGAAATATCAATAACCTCAGATATGCAGATGACATCACCCTTAAGGCAGAAAACAAAGAACTAAAGAGACTCTTGATGATAGCGAAAGAGGAGAGTGAAAAAGTTGGCTTAAAACTCAACACTCAGAAAACTAAGATCATGGCATCTAGTTCCATCACTTCAAGGCAAATAGATGGGGAAACAGTGAAACTGTGGCAGACTTTATTTTTCAGGGCTCCAAAATCACTGCAGATGGTGACTGTAGTCATGAAATTAAAAGACGCTTACTCCTTGGAAGAAAAATTATGACCAACCTAGACAGTATATTTAAAAGCAGAGACATTATTTTGCCAGCAAAGGTCCATCTAGTGAAGGTTATGGTTTTTCCATTAGTCATGTATAGATGTGAGAGTTACTATAAAGAAAGGAGCACCAAAGAACTGATGCCTTTGAACTGTGGTGTTGGAGAAGACTCTTGAGAGTCCCTTGGACTGCAAGGAGATCCAGCCAGTCCATGCTATGGGAAATCAGTCCTGAATATTCATTGGGAGGACTGATGCTGAAGCTGAAACTCCAATACTTTGGCCACCTGATGTGAAGAACTGACTCACTGGAAAAGACCCTGATGTTGGGAAAGATTGAAGGCAGGAGAAGAAGGGGATAACAGAGGGTGAGATGGTTGGATGGCATCCTTGACTTGATGGACATGAGTTTGAGCAAGCTCTGGGAGTTGGTGATGGACAAGGAGGCCTGGCGTGCTGCAGTCCATGGGGTCGCAAAGAGTCAGACACCACCAAATGACTGAACTGAACTAAACTGAAAGTGATTGTCCTTGCCCCCAAAAAAATCTCAAAATTTAAAACTGGATTAAAGTGACAAAGTGCTGCCAAATGCCATTCAAAAATAAATTAAAACACATTACATGTTTACACTAAAATTAATTGTGCAATTATTTTATATTTCAAACATAATGTCTATCACACAATCAAAAACATTTAAGTATAGTGTGATTTAAAAAAAGTGAATAATAAGCAGCACATTAAGTAGAACTGTGCTATAGCATATTAACACACAAAGACTAAAAAGAGTATGGTTGATATTCCATAGAGATAAAAGCTAATTTATAAAACTAGCAAGAACCTGGAAACTGCAGAAAAGTTGCAACAGATTTTTAAAGATCCCTAGAAATTCTAATCTTAAGAGAAACTAAGAATTAGCAGAAATTCTAATATTTCAGTGATTGAAATTAGAATTGAGTAGTTCAATAGTATATTATATAGAACTTAATAAAAATATTATATCAAAGGATAATTTGAAGAAAATATCTAGAATGAAACACAAGAGATAATATAATTGTAAATACAGAAGATAATTAATAAAGTTGGAAGATGCAGTAAAGCCCTAACATCCATTTAGTTGAAGCCTGAGGAAAGGAGATAGAGAATACAGCAGAAGTAATGTCTGCAAAAATCAGAGCTGAGATTTTCTAAAACAGATAAAAGGTATTAACCCGAAAGTTTAAGAGTTCAAAAAATCCTAAGCAGGAGGATTAATGGAATAGAAATTCACATCTAGACACACACAGTTTCTATAGAGAAGTTAAAGCAAATTAAAACAATAAAAACAATTTTACAAATAGCCACAGAATAGACTGAATAGATTAAAAAGGGCCAACAGACTGATAATGAATGTCTCAGCAGCATCAATAGAAAAGTAAGAATGAGTGTATAATATTTCAAATATTTTGAGAGAAATAACTGTCAAGCTAGAGTGTCATACCAGCCAAGGTACACTTTGTCCCATTATCATTTCTCTTACAATTGACACCATTACTCTTTAATAGTCCCAGATTAATGTGGAATCTCTTATCTAATCTTCTATAATATGTTACCAGTCTCTCTCCCTTTTAGACCACTTACAGTCTTTTTAAACTCAAGTTTCTGGTGCCACAGATGGCTCAAACAGTAAAGAATCTGCCTGCAATGCAGGAGACCCAGGTTTGGTCCCTGCGTTGGGAAGATCCCGAAGAAAGGAATGGGAATACCCACTCCAATATTCTTGCCTGGAAAATCCCATGGACAGAGGAGCCTGGCGGGCTATAGTCAGTGGGGTTGCAAAGAGTCAGACATGAATGTGTGACTAACACACATACACACACAGATTATCAAATTACCTTGAAGCAAACACTGACTGAATTAATTAATTGCATAATATTTGACCTTAACATTATTGCTGGATTCTAAATTTTGACCAGGTTGTTAAAAATATTTTTTTAATGATTAAGTCGTCTTTGGCAGTAATAAAATTCACTCAATTAAGTATATACTTTGAAAAGTCTTGACGATCGTGTGCACTCCTATAATTGTCACCACAATTGAGGGTTCCAACACTCTAGAATATTTCTCTGCACCTCACTAAAGATGATCCCCTTGGTATATTTTGATACTGCTCTTTTTCTACAGTTAAATTTTTCATATTTAATTTTTTCCCTGAGTGCTATCTACTCTCTGATTTCACAACTTTGTATATTTCTATTCTAAGTTCTGAATTTCTGACTTTCAGTATCCTGTCATATCTTTAATTGCCTATTTAATTAAAATTAATTAATGTTGAAATATTGTGTTATTATTGTTCTCACCTTTGTGGTTGGATTTTGGGTCATGTTTTTATTAGCTAATTAGTATTGATTAGTTCCTTCTGCTTCACTCTTACTGTATGATGCCTGCCATTTCCCATTTATTTTAATTCATGCTTTTTTTTTTTTTTTTTTTTTTTTTTTTTTTTTTTTTTTTTTTTGGACTAACAGTTACAAGTATTTTTAAAGAGAGGTCAATATTCTAGGTACCTTTTTCTGTTGGTAGTTAAACGCAGTTTCTTAAATACAGAGCACATTTTCTTGATTAATAAGTTTTGGTGAACTGGCTGATTTCGTGATGGGACCATTACTTTTCATCCTTCTTATTTGTTCTTCTTTTTCCCCCCTCACCATCAAGAATCTGAGTGGTGCCTTTCTCTTCCAAGTTTCTTTTATCTTCCTCAAAGTAGTGTCTTCTAAACACTATTGTTTCTATGAATACACTTACCACACTAAACTTTTAGATTCTTCAGTATTCAGCTCTGATCCAGTGGTTCTTAGACAACTTCTCAGAAAAGTCCCAGATGCCAAAGGCTCGAGAACTAGAAACACCAATGTTGGAGCACAAGATAAGATAGATGTCCCAGCTCAAAAAGGAGTGAGAGCTAGCCCTTGGTCTGCCTTTGTGTTCTACTCAGGCCATTAACGGTTTGAATGGTGTCTCATCTCACTTTGGTAAGGGCAGATCTGTTTTACTCAGTCTACTGATTCAAATGTTAATCACTTCTGGAACATACTTGCGGACACATTCAGATATGCTATTTTACACGCTATCTAAGAATCATTTAGCTGAGTCAAGTGGACACAGAAAATTTACTATCCCATATAGGTCAACACAGATTTTAGCCTGTATCCTAGTTTTGAGTAGGTATGATTTTTGAAGGGGGTTTAGCCAAGTTCTGTATTTTTGACCTATTTCTTTCACTCTGTGTGCATTCTTGGCAGCTTATGCCTTTACCAGAGAAAACCAACTCTGTCCTCATTTCTACTTCTCCCTTTCTCAATATTCATGATGCTCAGTCCACCCTGGAATTTTTTCCACCACCAAAATACATAAATTCATTGTAACCTCAAAATCTTTGTGCACCACTTTCCCTCTATTTGAATACGCCTGCACTGGATATTCATATACTTAAATCCTTCTTATCATCCAGATCTCTGTTAAATTTTTTCCCATTCTGTCATATTTTATGGGGACTCTAGCCAAAGAATCCCCCATCCTCAATTTTTCTAGCTCTCTCTTCCCTACAACTACTCTATTTGCTTTTCTTCAGAATACTTGTCACTTTTCTCTCTCCTTCTTTCTCTTATTGTACTGGGGTACTCGGGTAGAGTTGCTTCTGCTTTATCGCATCTATTTCTGATTTATTGACTATGCCAAAGCCTTTGACAGTGTGGATAACAATAAACTGGAAAATTCTTAAAGAGATGGGGATACCGGACCATCTGACCTGCCTTCTGAGAAACCTGTATGCAGGTCAAGAAGCAATAAGTAGAACTGGACATGGAACAACAGACTGGTTCCAAATAGGGAAAGGAATATGTCAAGGCTGCATAGTGTCAAACTGCTTATTGAACTTATATGCAGAGAACATCATGAGAAACGCTGGGCTGGAGGAAGCACAAGCTGGAATCAAGATTGCCAGGAGAAATATTAATAATCTCAGATATGCAGATGACACCACCCTTAAGGCAGAAAGCAAAGAACTAAAGAGACTCTTGATGACAGTGAAAGAGGAGAGTGGAAAAGTTGGCTTAAAACTCAACACTAAGAAAACTAAAATCATGGCATCTGGTTCCATCACTTCACGGCAAATAGATGGGCAAACAGTGGAAATGGTGGAAGGCTTTATTTTCTTGGGATCCAAAATCACTGCAGATGATGACTGCAGCCATGAAATTAAAAGACACTTATTCCTTGGAAGAAAAATTATGACCAACCTAGACAGCATATTACAAAGCAGAGACATTACTTTGCCAACAAAGGTCCATCTAGTCGAAGCCATGCTTTTTCCAATAGTGATGTATGAATGTGAGAGTTGGACTATAAAGAAAGCTAAGCACCTAAGAATTGATGCTTTTGAGTTGTGGTGTTGGAGAAGACTCTGGAGTACCCTTGGACTGCAAGGAGATCCAACCAGTCCATCCTAAAGGAAATCAGTCCTGGTTGATCATTGGAAGGACTGATTGGAAGCTGAAACTCCAATACTTTGGCCACCTGATGTGAAGAACTGACTTATTGGTAAAGACCCTGATCCTGGGAAAGATTGAAGGTAGGAGGAGAAAGGGATGACAAAGGATGAGTTGGTTGGATGGCATCACCAACGTGATAGACATGGATCTGAGCAAGCTCCGGGAGTTGCTAATGGACAGAAAAGCCTGGCCTGCTGCTGTTCGTGGGGTCACAAAGAGTCGGACAAGACTGAAAGACTGAACTGAACTGAACTGATAGTCACTTTACCATGTTGTGTTATTTTCTGTTGTACAATGAAGTGAATCAGCTACACATAGACATACGTCCCCTCCTTCTTGGACCTCCCTCCCACCACAGAGCACCCAGCTGAGTTCCCACTGCTGTAAATCAGCTTCCTGCTAGGCAGCTATCTTACACGAGGCAGTGTTATATGCCAGTCCCAATCTCCCAATTCTTCCCGCTCTCCCCTTCTTTCCCCCGCACTGTGTCCACAAGTCCATTCTGTATGTCTGTGTCTCTATTCCTGCCCCGCAGCTAGGTCCATCTGTACTGTTTCCTGGGGAGTGTGATGAAATAGGGAACCCACTTGCCACTCTTTTAAAATTGCATTATGTATACATTTGTTTATATATTTATAGCCTGCCCTCTTCAGTAGAATGTGCTGAATAAAAGCAAGTATTATATCTCTTCTTGTATTTCCAGCACTTAGAATCATGTCCACACATAATAGGTATGTAAGTTGAATAGTTTTGTCAAATATAGTTAGATTTTAACCTATTTATAAATAGCAGTGCTGTGAGAAAAATGCAATATTTCATGAGAAAATTGTGTGAACTCTGTATTCCATTTTGATTTATCACACCAAAAGTATCCTATGTTCTAGAAGTAAGATTACGGGATTGAACTGAAATTTTTAATTATGATTAAATTTATAATTTTTATATAGACATCACCTGGAATTTATTTAAACTTCTCTCATTACCAATTTAAAAAAAAAGCATTTTATATCATACCGACCTATGTGTAAGTTCAGAGGGAGACTTCCCTGCTGAAAAGCATTTCTTGTGATGTAGACTTTCTAAGTTTCTCTGCTTGATGCCTCTCTATGCATGACTTTTGCTCTGCAGGAAATATTATTTACCCAATATTCTTTACCCTCCCTAAAAGTTGTAAGCACTTTCAAGAAGCTCACTAACAAGGTATAAACACAACATCATTTCACAAATGTTTTGCTCTTCTTTGAAGTTCTTCCTCTTTAAACTACAACAAATCTGAGTCTTTAAAGGTTCATAACAAAGGAAAAGAAAACTAAAAATGAGAAATTTCCGCAACCCTATGGGTGCTCTTCCTTTGAACTCTGTGGGGTTCTCAATTTTTCTAAGATGTTTGAGCCAAAGGAAGAAGAAGCAATTTTGACTGCTCCTTCTCTGAGCACTATCCAGGGGCAGAGTCCATTAAATAAAGAGAGAAAAAGAGAGTCACAGACAGACAGGGCACTCACCATGGTATACTAAAATCTGTATCATTGGCAGTGTGTTTTCATTTGTCATTTTTGAAAGCAGCATTTCACAAACAACCCTATGCCCCACTGTAAAGTCACTATATGTTGCAGACATTGCAGAGTTAGGAAAATTGAGAAATATATGCTACTAAAGAACAGTAGTGTGAGTAGTAATTATTACTCAAGAAATGTAATAAGGAAAAATGTAGATAAGCATGTGTTTCAATGTACTTTGAAATAGCCATTTGTGCATGATTCTCCTAACTCTTGTTAAAATCATTGGATAACATATTTCATATATTAATTAAATATAAACGTATTTTACTGAAATGCTATAGCTAATAGAAAATCTGAGAAGTCAAAACACATATTTGGATAATTAGTTTAATTACAGTATTTTTACATATATAAGAAAAGTATAAACTAAAGTCCCCTATTTCTTTTATTTCTATTCAGTTCAGTTCAGTTCAGATGCTCAGTCATGTCCGACTCTTTGCGACCCCATGAACCTCAGCATGCCAGGTCTCCCTGTCCATCACCAACTCCCAGAGTTTACACAAACCCATGATAATCCACTTGGTGATGCCATCCAACCACCTCATCCTCTGTCACCCCCTTCTCCTCCTGCCCTCAATCTTTCCCAGCATCAGGGTCTTTTCCAAGGAGTCAGTTCTTCTCATCAGGTGGCCAAAGTATTGGAGTTTCAGCTTCAGCATCAGTCCTTCCAATGTGCACTCAGGATTGATTTCCTTTAGGATGGACTAGTTGGATCTCCTTGCAGTCCAAGGGACTCTCAAGAGTCTTCTCCAACATCACAGTTCAAAAGCATCAATTCTTAGGCACTCCGCTTTCTTTATAGTCCAACTCTCACATCCATACATGACCACTGGAAAAACCATAGCCTTAACTAGACAGACCTTTGTTGGCAAAGTAATGTCTCTGCTTTTTAATATGCTGTCTAGGTTGGTCATAACTTTCCTTCCAAGGACTAAGCGTCTTTTAATTTCATGGCTGTAGTCACCATCTGCTGTGATTTTGGAGACCAGAAAAATAAAGTCAGCCACTGTTTCCACTGTTTGCCCATCTATTTGCCGTGAAGTGATAGGATCAGATACCATGATCTTAGTTTTCTGAATGTTGAGCTTTAAGCCAACTTTTTCACACTCCTCTTTCACTTTCATCAACAGGCTCTTTAGTTCTTCTTCACTTTCTGCCATAAGGGTGTCATCTGCATATTTGAGGTTATTTATGTTTCTCCCAGCAATCTTGATTCCAGCTTGTGCTTCCTCCAGCCCAGCATTTCTCATGATGTACTCTGCATATAAGTTAAATAAGCAGGGTGACAATATGCAGCCTTGACATACTCCTTTCCCTATTTGGAACCAGTCTGTTGTTCCATGTCCAGTTCTAACTGTTGTTTCCTGACCTGCAAACAGGTTTCTCAAGAGGCAGCTCAGGAGGTCTGGTATTCCCATCTCTTTCAGAATTTCCCACAGCTTATTGTGATCCACATAGTCAAAGGCTTTCGCATAGTCAGTAAGGCAGAAATAGAAGTTTTTCTGGAACTCTCTTGCTTTTTTGATGATCCAGTGAATATTGGCAATTTGATCTCTGGTTCCTCTGCCTTTTCTAAAACTGGCTTGAACATCTGGAAGTTCACAGTTCACATATTGCTGAAGCCTGATTTGGAGAATTTTAAGCGTTACTTTATTAGCGTGTGAGATGAGTGAAATTATGTGGTAGTTTAAGCATTCTTTGGCATTGCCTTTCTTTGGTATTGGAATAAAAACTGACCTTTTCCAGTCCTGTGGCCACTGCTGAGTTTTCCAAATTTGCTGGCATACTGAGTGCACCACCTTCACAGCATCATCTTTCAGAATTTGAAATAGCTCAACTGGAATTCCATCACCTCCACTAGCTTTGTTGTAGTGATGCTTCCTGAGGCCCACTTGACTTCACATTCCAGGATGCCTGGCTCTAGGTGAGTGATCACACCATCGTGATTATCTGGGTCATGAAGATCTTTTTTTGTACAATTCTTCTGTGTATTCTTGCCACCTCTTCTTAATATCTTCTGCTTCTATTAGGTCCCTACAATTTCTGTCCTTTATTGAGCCCATCTTTGCATGAAATGTTCCCTTGGTATCTCTAATTTTTTTGAAGAAATACTTATTTCTATTATTCAAATGCAAAACTAAAAAGGATTTTTAAGACAAAGTATTGCACATAACTGGCCGCTCTTCCTCCTCAAAACATTTTCTTTAGATTTTTCTGACATTTTGCTTTTCAGTTTCTCTTAGTTACTCAGTCACAATTCCAGTTAATCTGATGTAATTGTTACTCTGTTGCACTCTGAACTCCTTTAACTTTGTTCATGTCATTTTCATTACATTGAGGCTTATAAGCTATTTTTTTACTTGACTAACTTAATATCCTGATATAACAGGCAATTAATGAAACTTTATAATGATGTCTATTCTTACATAAAGGGGTGGAAGACCATGGAAATTAATGAAATACTATATTTAATACCAAGTGTCCTTCATTCTACTTGCAGTGGGCCTGATGAGTTTAGCTGCATAAAATGGGGACTACTGGCCAAAGTATATCCAGCAACATAAACAGACAGACTTAAAAAAAAAAAAAAAAAAAACTTTTAAATTATTGATTTATTTGGCCAATGCCCCAAGGCATGTGAGATCATAGTTCCCCAATCAAGAATCAAACCTGTTCCCCTGCATTGGAATGGTGGAGACTTAACTGCTGGACAACCAGGGAAGTCCCCAGACAAAAATTTTTTTTAATAAAGATGAAATTATGACACTCAAACAAATTTAAAGTGGAACACACTTTTAAGTTCTTTATTATTTAATGTTTTCTTCACAGAGTGTCCCTCTACAAACAAAAGTCCTCATATATCCATAGAAAAGTATTATTTTTGCATTGCTATCAATTACCTACAACTCACAAAACTATGAAATGCTTCTCATAATATCAGAATGAGGTAACCCGGAAGGGTGTGCCTCAGACAATCCATAGATTTCCACTGAAGCACAATTTTTTCATTACAAATTTAAGAGGAATAACATATAAGAAGATGTCGTTAACTTTGACAGAGTAAAACAGATTTCTCAGAGGTTGCTCAGAGGTACAACTTTTGAAGACACAATATTAGTATGTCTACATCCAAGGATTAGAGAAAGGATAGATCATGAAAAGAGGTTAGGAAATGTAATGATGACTTTGTCTACATTGTGCGTGTGCATGCTCAATCACTAAGTTATGTCTGACTCTTTGTAACTCTATGGACTGTAGCCCGCTAGGCTCTTCTGTATATGAGATTTTCCAGGCAAGAACACTGGTGTGGGCTGCCATGCCCACCTCCTTGGAATCTTGCTGACCCAGGGATCGAACTCGTATCTCTTATGTCTCCTGCATTAGCAGGTGGGTTCTTTACCACTGGGCCACCTGGGAAGCCCCATGTATATGTTACCTGTCTTTATAGTTCTGGTTTATAATTCTGATCATTCATATTTAACTTAGATTTGGATTGTCAATTGGAGAAAATTGTAAAAGCATATCTAGGCTTCCCTGGTGGCTCAGCAGTAAAGAGTCTGCCTTTCAAGGCTGGCGACAGGGGTTTGATCCTGGGGCCAAGAAGATCCCCTGGAGAAGGAAATGGCAATCTACTCCAGCATTCTTGAGTGGGAAATCCCATGGACAGAGGAGCCTGTATATCCTATTTTCTGTGAATAGATGACATGAGGGGATGACTAAGGCAATCATTTTAAGAATAAAATAGGATTGTACCTTCACATCAACCATTAGAAAATATTCCCTTTGGCCTGTGTCCTAGAGCATATGCCTGGAAATTTACAACACCTCCTTTTCTTTGGAATTGTTGCCTCTGGTTTTGGCTTTTGTGGGTGTTTGTCCCAATCAGTTTGATGGAATTAGTGCAGTTCTGAGTGAAAGTGAAGAGGCTGACTTCACATTTATTGTTTAATTGATTTATGGCTCCTCATCCCTTTGGCTGTGGAAGTCTGGCCTGAAGATGCCAATAGGGAAAGGGAGATTACTTTCTCTCCAAACAACCCCATTTTCTCAATGACTATTGACATTATGAAGCTATTCAAGCTAACCGATTAAAAACATAAAAAGGCAATGAAGTTAGCTTACTAACACTTACAGCAATGTTCTTTCCGGAAGATTGAGAAGCTGACTTCTCAGTATGCTAAAGTGCAGTGGAGATAAGGAATATGTGAATACTGAAATCTGTATGTACAGGAAGAAAAGAGTGTGTTGACTGGGGTCCTCATAGTGCATACTTAGGATTACTTTAAAATTTTTAAATTATAGTCTAATGAAAGATAGTTATTTCTACTTAGCCATGTGTATCATAATTTCTGGTACATTTCATCTGCATTATTTATAGAAAATAGTGTATATCTGGATCTTCCCATTAGTGTAATTCTTTATTTTATTAAAATAAGACTATCGATCAATACCGCTATAATAAAAATGCAATTATATAGTGCTATTTGAAGTTTGGCTACTTTTCCTAAGCAATACTGAATAAGATACATTTTTCCCTTCTTGTGCATTTGTATACAAGTTTTTTTTTTTTTTTTAACTACACTTACACAATAAATGTTTTAAAAATAATTGTCTCTCCTTATGAAATTTGTTCTAATACTCTTCTTGGAAGAATAAAAGTACAATTTAGAATTTTATTTACTCTCATTGTGATGGTTCCATTCCTTGGAAGCTAGATATTACACAGACAAAAAAAATCTAATGAAATGCTTGAGGATAACATATGTTTGAGTTACTAGGATAATGTTGAATACAAGCACACACAAAAAATGCATCAATGTTACACAAATCTAGTGTGTTTTTTTTACTTTCTGCTTCATTGTATTTTTTACATTTTTGAAATTTGTTTTTCAAAGGACAGTCTTTAAAATTTTTTTAAATTTAGATGCCTTCTTGTTTGGTTAGCAATGTCAGCAACATATAGTAATACATATGAATACCTCTTTGTAATGCAGACATATAAATGTTGTGATCTTTACTGAATTAAAACTCCCCAAAGAGGGATATTCTCTTCTTAAACCACAAGATATATTAACCATTAATGAATATTTTTCAGTCACTAACTTGAGTCCGACTCTTTAGGATCCTGTGGACTGCCACAGGCCAGTATACCCTGTCCTTCACTATCTCCCAGAGTTAAGTTAAAATAACAAACTCTAAAAAAAATAAAAAAATAAAAATAAAATAAAATAACAAACTCTACACTTAAGTATTAGGAGACTTTATTTTTGTTTAAGATTATCCATCAAACAATAAAATATTTAAAATAATTATGAAAATAATTTTATGAAGTGTCTTTTATTAGAAGAGGTCCTTATTCTATGAAAGAAACAAAAGTAAATAAATGATCACATCTTTACTTGTTCAATTCCCTGGAATGGGTTTTACAGTGATTTTATAAGTCATTTAAGAATGCATAATAAAATGCATATCAAATAAATGATATGTTTCTATTTATTAAGGACTTTTCATTTGTTATATCAAATTTTGTCTCTTTTGTGAACAAAGCAACAAAGCATGCATTATCTCTTCAACTATTGACAAAATATTTTTATTTTAGGGCTTTCTTTTAAATTTTACAGAAACTTTGGAGCTGGATTAAAATATATCATGAAAATTAACTTATGATGGGGTAAATAGAGAATTCTAGATAGAAATTTACCTCCAGAGATGTATGTGCTTACATTCCGAGGAGGGTATGGCACAAGACCAATGAGATATCCCAGGAGATTTAAAACTTATGGGCTTCCCAGGTGGATCAGTGATTAAGAACCCATCTGCCAATGCAGGAGACATGGGTTCGATCCCTGGCTTGGGAAGATAGATCCCCTGAGGTGGGAGTGGCAATCTTCTCCAGTATTCTTACCTGGAAAATCCCAGAGGAGACAGAGGAGTCTGGCAGGCCACAGTCCATAGGGTCACAAAGAATCAGACATGACTGAGCATGACCACACACTCTAAAGCTTAAAATACTAATTTGCTCTTCTCCCGAAAGCATAAATGTGTATTCTAAGATCCCTTCTTTTTGAACTTCCAAAAGAATTGTTTATACTAGGAGCAAAAGTCTGCCCCCATCTTTAGGAAGAAATGACGGTGCAAATGACCCTCCCTCCTATATAATAATCCCCTAGATTCATATTTTAAGGTCTTGCTTGCAGGACAAACTCTGGCCCACGAGGATAATCTCTTATTTTGTTCTTATTGTATAGCTGTGCAAGGGAAAATCTGGCCTTGAAAAATGAGCAACCTTATTGACTGTAAGTAAAAAAAAAAGAACTTCTCTGCTGCAGAAACCATGTGTTTGCATTCAGGAAAGCATTAATAAATACAGATATTAAAAATTTAAAACACAGGCTTCCTAAAAAGATCATTATTTTTATATCTAATCATTGGGGAATGAATGCTTATTGCCCCTTGATTATTGTTGAATGCTTGTTGCTCTCAATTACTCTATCCACCAGTGTGATGGTATCAGAAAGTCGGGTCTTTGGTAGGCAATTCGATTCAATGAAGTTATAAAAGTGAAGCCTTCACGGATGGTATCACTGCCTGTATAAGAGTCATGAGATAACTTGTTTCTTCTGCCCTGATCTCTACCATTTGAGGATGCAATAAGTCAACCATGTACAACCAGAAAAGGGCTCTCACCGAACATAGCTGTGCTAACATCATGGTTTTGTTAATACGGTAGTAAATTTTCGGTATTTTGTTATAACAACCCAGACTAATAAAATAATAGTTGATAAATCCCTGACTGTCTAGAACTAGCACCCAAAAAAGATGTCCATTTCATCATAGGGGTCTGGAATGCAAAGTAGGAGGTCAAGAGATACCTGGAGTAACAGGAAAATTTGGCCTTGGAGTACAGAATGAAGCAGGGCAAAGGCTAACAGAGTTTTGCCAAGAGAACGCACTGGTCATAGCAAACACCCTCTTCCAACAACACAAGAGAAGACTCTACACGTGGACATCACCAGATGGTCAACACCGAAATCAGGTTGATTATATTCTTTGCAGCCAAAGATGGAGAAACTCTATACAGTCAGCAAAAACAAGACTAGCCGCTGATTGTGGCTCAGATCATGAACACCTTATTGCCAAATTCAGACGTAAATTCAAGAAAGTAGGGAAAACCACCAGACCATTCAGGTATGACCTAAATCAAATCCCTTACAGTTATACAATGGAAATGACAAACAGATTCAAGGGATTAGATCTGATAGACATAGTGCCTGAAGAACTATGGGCAGAGGTCTGTGACACTGTACAAGAGGCAGTGATCAAGACCATCTCAAAGAAAAAGAAATGCAAAAAGGCAAAATGGTTTTTTGACAAGGCCTTACAAATAGCTGAGAAAAGAAGAGAAGCTAAAGGCAAAGGAGAAAAAGAAAAATATATCCATTTGAATGTAGAGTTCCAAAGAATAATAAGGAGAGATAAGAAAGCCTTCCTCAGTGATCAATGCAAAGAAATCGAGGAAAACAATAGAATGGGCAAGACTAGAGATCTCTTCAAAAAATTAGAGATGCCAAGGGAATATTTCGTGCAAAGATGGGCTCAATAAAGGACAGAAATGCTATGGACCTAACAGAAGCAGAAGATATTAAGAAGAGGTGGCAAGAAAACACAGAAGAACTGTACAAAAAAGATCTTCAGGATCCAGATAATCATGATGGTGTGATCACTCACCTAGAGCCAGACATCCTGGAATGCAAAGTCAGGTGGGCCTTAGGAAGCATCACTAGGAAAAAAGCTAGTGGAGGTGATGGAATTCCAGTTGAGCTATTTCAAATCCTGAAAGATGATGCTGTGAAAGTGCTGCACTCAGTATTCCAGCAAATTTGGAAAACTCAGCAGTGGCCACAGGCCTGGAAAAGGTCAGTTTTCATTCCAATTCCTAAGAAAGACAGTGCCAAAGAATGTTCAAAACTGCACAATTGTACTCATTTCACATACTAGCAAAGTAATGCTCAAAATTCTCCAAGCCAGGCTTCAACAGTACATGAACCCAGAACTTCCAGATGTTCAAGCTGGATTTAGAAAAGGCAGAGGAGCCAGAGATCAAATTGTCAATATCCATTGGATTAGAAAAAACAAAATAATTCCAGAAAAACAACTACTGCTTTACTGATTATGCCAAAGCCTTTGTGTAGATCACAACAAACTGTGGAAAATTCTTCAAGAGATGGGACTATCAGACCACCTGACTTGCCTCCTGAGAAATCTGTATGCAGGTCAAGAAGCAAGAGTTAGAGAGAGAGAGAGAGTTGTGTGTGTGTGTGTGTGTGTGTGTGTGTATACATATACATAGTTGCATATTGCCACATGCTTATTTAACTTATAGGCAGAGTATATCATAGCTAGAATCAAGATTGCCTGGAGAAATACCAACAGCCTCAGAGGTGCAGATGATGCCACTTCAATGACAGAAAACAAAGAGGAAATGAGTCTCTTGGTGAGGGCATAAGAGGAAAGTGAGAAAGCTGGCTTAAAACTCAACATTCAAAAAAGAAAGATCATGGCATCCAGTCCCATCCCTTCATGGCAAACAGAATGGGAAAAATTGGAAACAATGAATGATTTTATTTTCTTGGGCTCCAGATTCACTGTGGATGGTGACTGAAGCCATGAAATTAAAAGACGCTTGCTCATTGGAAGGAAAGCTATGACAAACTTAGTGTATTAAAAAGCAGAGACATTGCTTTGCTGAAAAAGTTCCCTATAATCAAACCTATGTTTTTTTCCAGTAGTCATGTATGGATATGAGAGTTGGACCAGATATAGATCTATCTATCTATCTATCTATCATCTATCTATCTATCTATTCCCCCCCCCCCTTTTTTTTGGATTTCCTTCCCATTTAGGTCACCACGATTAGTGATTATTTTTAAATGCTTATCAAATTTCAGAAAGAATGCCTGTAGAATAACAGCTTAGACATTTTTATAATACTTGCTTAATAAAACCAAAATTCTGTGAGAGTCATGAATTGCTGAAGGCTTCTTATGTATAACAGAGTGACTTTTAAAATTTCTAGAAAATAATTGAAATATTTCAAGAAATTAAGTTGATAAAATGTGTCAAAGATTTTCAGTGTTACTGAGGCTCACTAGGTCTCTCACAAATTCCCACTGTTTCAAGGTCAATTTCTTCAACAAGTGTCAGCCTTAGCACACCCCTCACATTTTTACCATTATATGAAAGAAAGCAGGGTTCAACTCAACACTCTACCTGGTGCTTTTACTGAATTTTTCTTTTGTAAAAGCAAAAATCATAAATATTCTTCCCCTGTGGCCACATACAAAAGTAAAAAAGATACAGTTAAATTGAATCACTAATCAACTGACCACCATGTCTTGAGGAGGCAGACTTCCTCAACAAAGAAATTTTCCTCTTGGTTAGTACCATGTCATGAGACAAATTCAACTCAAGTTGGTAAGCTTGAAAAAGTCAATACTTGGTATATGCTTTTGGCATTTATGTGGTATGTGATTGTTTTCTTATAGGCAGTTGTGAATTCCAACAAGTTTTAAGTAGGATAATACAAGTGTTCTTTGAGAATTTTTTCTTTTAATAAAGATTTTGAAAGCCAGTTTTTAAAACTGACTGTAGAAATGGTAACATAAAATTTAAAACATAGATGCAAACCACTTCAGAGGCAGATGTCCCTGGATACACAGATTACAGAAGTCCATGTTTGTCAATCACAGACTACTGCTGTGTGATAGATTTCTCCAAAGCAGAATGTGACTCTTTACACTGCCTGTCAATTTTTATATTCCAGACTGTCTTTTCCATAAATTTAACCTGATGCATCTTTTGAAGCTGAAAGAACTACAACTATAATAACTAACTCAAAGACAACATAGTCTTCTCTGGAATTAGTGCTGAAAACATAGGATACACCATCTGATCTATATTTTCAGTTCCAGGGGCAGTGACATCTTCAAAAGAAGGAGTGATTGATCCATATTAAGCTACCTCAGGTGAGTTTTCTAATTAGGTGACAATTTAGATGAAATGCCTGCTCTAAGTGCTGTGTGGAGTACAAAGTACAGGGGGAAATGTCCAGCTGAGGTATTATCAAGAAAGCAAATAGTTAAGAGAACTCAATGTATGCAATTATTTCAGAGCTGTAACTTTTAAGTCTATTTAGCATTATTATTGAAATTTAATTCTTGGGATTTTCATTAGGAAAACCATGAAATATTTTTCATTCTCTGAAGTAATTTACCAATCAGATTGTGGATAGACAAAATTTCACCACGGTATAAAATAGAAATAATTTTTGCCTCTGTAACCTGTTATATGAATGCAACAACTTATCATACAAATTGAATTTCAAGACATTTAGTATTATTTGAATGTGTTGCTCAGTAAAAACAAAACAAACAAAAAAACCTATGTGCATTGTGTGCATGTCATATTTATCATTAAAGTGCACCTGCTTTGAAAAATATATGAATCAGCCTGTATATAAAACATTAAAATGGAAATAACCACAGTGTTTATAAAGCTGAAATTTCACAGCCAAGGTAAAAGATAAACTGCATTTTGAAAGAGTGTTCTGGATAAAGGAATTAAAAATTACTTTATAAATATTGGTAATAGTAAAAAATCTTATCACATTTGTAACCTGTGAATCTTAACTCCTCTTTCTATTTGCTAGATGTAGTTGTTGTACACTTTAACCATATTAAATATGAATTTATTGCATAATATACGTAATGTGATAAACACTTGTCAGTTCTTTTGTTGGTATGTATTTGGCCTTGACTCTTCACTGGGATTTTGTTACTTTACCAGTGTTTTGTTTGCCTGACTCTGGTATTTGTCTTACAAACGTCTTTGCTCATTTCAAAACCTAGTTATCCCTGTATATATATATATATGTATTGCTTCCCAGGTGGCACAGTGGTAAAGATTCCTCTACCAGTCCAGTTGCTGCAGGAGACATGGGTTCAATACCTGGGTCAGGAATATCCCCTGTAGCAGGAAATGGCAACCTATTCGAGTATGCTTGTCTGGAAAGTCCCATGGACAGAGGGCTACAGTCCATGGGATCATAAAGTTGGACACAACTGAAGTGACTGAGCAGATATATATATATATATATAGCTTCAGTCATATATATATATATATATATGACTGATACACACGCACACACACACATATATATATCTCAAGAGGATATATAGCATAGAATATGGACTCCTTTACCCAAATCAAGCCTGAAGAAATTGTAGAAACAAGATTAGAATGCAGATTCAAGAAACTAATAAAGACAATAAAATATATATGCCAACAATTCAGGGTGACCGGTGAGTGTGGAAGTGTGGCCATAGGCCTGGATCTGAGCTCAGCTAGATGAAGCCCTAAGATTTTAAAGATTGACTCTTTTGTGTACCCTCAACAGTGCTTTGCAACAAAACTACCTGTCCTTTTGCTGCAGAAACTGGCAAAAACAGCTGATGCTGGTGCCCACAGGATACCAAGGCATTGCAAAGGTTTGGGTGAAAGAGTTGATTTCAAAATATATTCTCTTTCCTGAGCTTTGGTTTCTTGAGTTTTCACTTCTCTTTAGTCTTCCAGGGTAAATTATACCCAATAAATAAGCTTCTGCAAAAGCAACTACTACTAATAATTTGCTGATGAAATCAAGAATAAAGGGGTTAACCTGATATGTGGAGGTGAAAGAGGAGGAATATTACAGTGAGGAAACATGTAGGTGGGATCAGATGGATTGGAGGGGTGCTTGGACTTTCCACTCTTCAAACTCATGGACCAATCTCATCATCAAAGTAACTTATTCAACGAGGAGAGCACAAACTTATAGACCAAAACTAAATATCTAAAAAGCATACATTCATTAAAGATATATAATACACTAGTGAAGAGGAACTGAAAAGCCTGTTGATGAAAGTGAAAGAAGAGAGTGAAAAAGTTGGCTTAAAGCTCAACATTCAGAAAACTAAGATCACGGCATCTGGTCCCATCACTTCATGGCAAATAGATGGGAAACAGTGGAAACAGTCGGCCCTGACTTTATTTTTTTTGGGACTCCAAATCACCTGCAGATGGTGATTGCAGCCGATGAAATTAAAGCTGCTTTACTCTTTGGAAGGAAAAATTATGACCAACCGTAGACAGCATATTAAAAAGCAGAGACATTTACTTTGCCAACAAAGGTCCATCTGGTCAAGGCTATGGTTTTTCCAGTGGTCATGTATGGATGTGAGAGTTGGACTGTGAAGAAAGCTGAGTGCTAAAAAATTGATGCTTTTGAACTGTGGTGTTGGAGAAGACTCTTGAGAGTCCCTTGGACTGCAAGGAGATCCAACCAGTCCATCCTAAAGGAGATCAGTCCTGGGTGTTTCATTGGAAGGACTGAT